>NC_048300.1:176790760-176887087 GCF_013100865.1 Trachemys scripta elegans
TGTTCTATTGACCTTTTACAGCAGCACCATAGCATCACAATACTTCTGGCTCCACCCTGATTCAGTGTGCAAGCAAATATCGTCACAAACTTTCCTTGCTCCCTGGGAAGCAGGAGCAGCGTGCACATAAGTGGGATCCAGCTGCCTATAAAGCAGGTCTGTCCTGTGCCCACTTGCTCTGGAAGTGCTCCCCTTTAGCCTCATGTATGTTATGCAAGGCACAGCATGCCATAATACAAACTGTGTTGACTACACTGGCACCCAGATGGGTTCTCAGGCATCACCAATAGCTTTGAGATACCCAAAGGCACATTCCATCACCATCCTGTAGCTACGCAGCCTACAGTTGAATTTGCTTTTTCTTGGGTCAGCAGTGTCAGGGTGCAGCTTCATGATCCAAGTTAGGAGCGGTACATGGGATCCCCCAAATAACTGGGGGAAGAAAAACACTGTACAGAAACACTTTGTTTCTGGTTTCAGAGTGGTAGCCATGTTAGTCTATATTAGCAAAAACAATGAAGAGTCTTTGTAGCACCTTAGAGACTAACAAATTTATTTGGGCAGAAGCTGTCGTGCGCTAGAACCCACTTAATCAGATGCATGGAGTGAAAAATACAGGAGCAGGTATAAATACATGACAGGATGGGAGTTGCCTTACCAAGTGTTTATACCTGCTCCTGTATTTTCCACTCCATGCATCTGATGAAGGACTCCACTTTGTTTCTGCAAAATGAAGTCACTTCTCCCCAACTGCCCATAATACAATCCTGACCTTCTGAGCATACTAGTATCATGAACCTTACCCATGTGTTCAATGTTGGTGTTCATGAACCTAACTCAGTGGTCCACTAAGCCTTGGAGAACAAGGGAATAGTAACCATTACAGTTCACATATTCACTTACCATTTTTGTGGACAAAGTATTGGGATATGTGTTCCATTGATGGTCCTTGCTGCTGATAGCAGAAAACAAGAGTAACTATTTTGAAACCCTTACCATCATTAACTGAAAGCAGCAGATCACATAGACATCGAGCTGGGGCAACAATTTTTGTGAAAAATGCAGACTGTGGTAAGGAAGCTTGTCATGACATCAAGTGTAGCAGCAAGTGCTTAACCACAATGTTGTTGTGCATCCAAAGTCTTAACTATAAAGATAAACAAGAGCAAGGAAACTACAGAGAAAGAGAGAGAGAGAGAAGATGCTGCTTGAGAACTGCTAGCAAGAGCCGCTTTCACAAATCATTCTCCCCAGACGACCCATGGACGACTGGCCATCGGAAGTGGGATGCTGCCAATTCAGCATCACCTCTGGTTGTATGTAAGTGTGATTTGGGGTGCTTTTAGCTTACTGCAATAAGTATTTCTGTGTTAATAAAAAGCATGTTGTGTTTGAACTACTTGTTGCTTATTGAACAGAAATGCCATGTCCTTGGGTAATTCCTGAAACCACACTAGTATAGTGAAACCCTTGAAAGCGTATCATGATGGGTTTTGGAAACCCCATTCTCTGAAATCCCACTATAATTTCAGGGACTTCAGTTATGGCAGCCACCTCTGGGTAGATTTCAGCATTAATAGCTTGACAAATCAATAAAACCCCGACCCCAACAGTTGACTTCCCAACACCAAACTGATTTGCAAGTGACAAGTAGATGTCAGGTGTTGCCACTTCCATAGGGCATCAGTCACCCACTTCTGTACTGGAATGGTGTAGACAAGCACTTCCTTGCTCACTGTACAAATTAGCCGGAGACTTCTTATTTTGCAACCCAGTGTCTGTTTATTTCCCTGTGTTTATTCCCACCACCATCTGTATACAACTCGATGTACGATATCAGTCAGGTAGCCCCTTAGGGAACAGCTTGCTCTTACAGCTAGCTGGGAGCAACAGACCCTCACGCCTCACTTTCCTGTTCCCCCCCTCCTACTTCCTTCCTGCTAGCTTTATAGGCCTTCCTCTCAGCAGGCTCACAGGTGACTGCTCTCGGGCTCCTTTAATGAGCCACACCCTGCCAGCTCCAGTCAGTTGCCCTTTAAGGGAGCTATGCTAGCAGTTTCTGAGCTAACAGGGGCTGGTTCAGTGCCTGTTAGGCCAGCACCCGGTTACAAATGGGTTTCTGAAAATGAGTTGTCTGGTGCGGGATGGTTGGTGCAAGCTGCTCATACAACTCCATGAATTTCTACTTCCTAATTCAGAAGTCCTGCAGACATTGATTGTTATCCCAGGTTACCAAGATGATGTGGTCCCACACACCATGCTGGTTATCCAGGACCAGAAACAACAGTCCATGCATGGGCATTCCATTGTGATCCTGGCATTCAACACATCTTTTCCATGTGGATTTTCATCCACCCAGTGGATTTTCATTCACCCTCTTGAACAGCTGTCTTCAGCATCTCAAATTTTTCTGTATCCATTCTGTCCAGTATTGAGTACTGCATCACATGAACATATGCCCTGCAGCAGTAGCAGGAGCACAATCGCATCATTATGGACTTGCTCCATTTCTTCAATGCAGTTAGGCAGAAGGGACAGAGAACAGGGAACTGCCATTGCCAGATGTGTGAAGGTAGAGTACAGAACCAGAAGCATGCAGGAAGATGGTTCCCAGAGTCTCTCTTGTAATGCACAGTACTCTGGGAAACTACCCCTGAAATGGTAGTGCTACCATCATGTACTGAGAAAGGGCAGTGTGGACATGAGTATATGCCAGTGCATAGTATATACCCCTTCCCAGTACAGCATATGTGGACCCTCGGTGTGGGTATGGGATACATATGCAAGTAGTACAGAGACAAGTATCCAGGAAAGCATGCAAGTATAGATGTAGCCTATATGACTATAAAGAAGGGCAGTTTGCTCTATCAGTGTGAATGAAATGCTACCCCAGTGCTCTTCAGCTTCTTCAGTTTGGCAACTCTTTACTTGAAGTAAAAAATGTTTGGGACCCCCTTACAATTATTGTAAAACTAAGAGTAAAAAATATATTGATAACAGTGATAGGCCTATATAATACAATTACTACATTTGACCTCAAACTTTGAAGGTTTTAGCTGAACCAGAGTTATTTATTATTTTGAAAATGTATTGTCTTTGCTTTGGAATTCTAACAAAAATCAACACGTCACAACCCACCCTGGATTGCCTTATTCCTGTAGAGATGGATGGTTACCCTAGCAATACCCATGTGTTCCCTGAACCTTTCCTTTCACCTTTAGTTTTCCCTATTCAATTCTAGTATTATTTTCAAGTAAGCTAATGTTCATGAGGTGTCAGACTGACAACCTTGGGACAGTCAAGAAAAGGTACATCATTACAGAGCTGGGCTGGATTAAAAAGTGATATAAAGGTTAAATGTTCCTTGCCTAATATCCTGAGCCATCCAAACTCTAGCCTGAAAGCAGAAAAACTTTTTCTTTGGGAAGATAAGCACCTGCATCTGCCAAGATACATCTCTAATATGATTTATATATAGTAATTAACTAATTAACATGTTTATACTTCAATAATTTACTCTATATTGGACGTTCTTACTTCCCATCAAATGATGCTATCGAGAGCTCCTCTCCTGCCACCCTACTTTTATTTGAATTTCAGGTGATAATCGTATGCTGTTGACATGCTCTTATAGTAGCATCATTAATCATCCCATACTAATGTTGCTTCTTTCTTTCTCTTTTATCTTGCCATTTCATTGCTGCCGTATCTTATAAAAATTTTCCTCACAAATGATTTTGTATGCATGTCATCACACCTATTACAGTTTCCTTCTAAGCCTCTAACTCACCCAGCATTCATAGTGGATCTGCTTATTATCTTGTGATACAAGATTAATGGCAGTTAGATTGTGTTTTAGATGAATTATAAGGGCCTTTTTTTTTTTTTTTGGTATATGCAGCACATAAAAAGCCAGGTTTAATCATCTGAAACTACATTTAATTTGTTCCATATCAAATTCTAGAATGTCTCACTACCAAAGTTCTGCTGGAAACAACTGTTGCTGGAGGCAACTATTATAAGTAAAATAACTGGCAGAAGTAATATTTTATTTGTGAATTAAGTGCTTATTTAGTAGAGATGTACCGGCTCATTGCCTGCTTCTGCTTCTTTGCTCACAATGTGCTAGCACAGTGTAAAAGATTGGAATTCTTATTTTTGAGTTATTTTTTAAACAAATAGATATATCACTTGACATACTGTTAGACATGATAAAAGGGAGAATGGTTTGCACTGAAACAAAAATAGACAACAAAATGAATAGTGAATACTGGGAGGAAAAGGTAGTCTTGTTCTCCCACATACTTTTACCCCTGAAAGCTTTGTAGAGTATTCATTTAAAATGCAGTAGTAAAGAACATCACATTTTGTTAGGGTGACCAGATGTCCTGATTTTATAGGGACAGTCCCGATATTTGGAGCTTTTTCTTATATAGGCACCTATTACCTCCCACCCCTGTCCCAATTTTTCACACTTGCTCTCTGGTCACCCTACATTTTGTCAAGTGTCTGGATCTTCTTGAACTACAAACTGTACATATGGGGCCAAACTTCAACCTGTGTTAAATGGAATTATACCAGGGATGGATTTGGCCCCTGGGGATTTTTTTTCTTTGACATCATAACTTTTTGAAGAAGTTTCCTCTCCTTCATGTAGAAGGGATTTATATTGGATAACACTTATGGAAGTTATCTTTAGCCTCTCATCTCTTGCATATTGATTGTGGAATGATCCCCTTTGGTTCTGTTACTTCTATAATTACAGAATCTATTGTATAAATAGGGAAGATTAATTAGAGTTGGGTGAAAAATGCCAAGTTTTTGTACTATTTTAAAAAAATCTTTACCAAAATAAAACTTCTCAGAATTTGTTTATCAACGCCAAAGAAATGGTAAACCAAAAACATTTTGGCCAAAGATTTCATGGAAAAAATATTTGGATAGAAAAACTTGAGCAGCTCTCATTAGGTTGTATAACCCAACCACCTGCCAATGAAGGATTGTTCCCTACAGTTCATTTACTAGTGCTCATCCAGTCTAGTTTTAAAGAATTTTAAGAGAGACACTTTCAAGAGGTCTAATACACTTTATTGTTAATGGTTTTATACTGAACCTGAATGTTCCTTTTCTTTAATCCAATGATTAATAGCAGAATCCTCTGATACCATCCTAAATACATCTCTCCTTAGTGCTTATACCTTTCAAATATTCGTAGACTATCAGTGGGCCATATTGAGTCACAGGGTAACTTCACTGAACTCAGTGGAATTCTTCCAGCCAATCCATGCCTATTTAGTTCCTTTAACTCTAGGGTATTCATAATGGAACATGATATTCTAGATGTATTCTCATCACTGCAGTATAGAGAGGAGCTGAAACCACCTTGCTGCATGGCATGATCCCTTTGCATGTATAATCCAAAACAGCACTGGCCATTTGTTGTTTTTGCTGTATCATTTTGGAAGCTCATACCTAATCAAACTGGTGTCTCCCCTCTTCATTTCTTGTCTCTCCCTCCCTATATTTGTGACTATTCTTCCAATGATCTATGTTTTTAAATTTGCTGAGCATGAATCTCCGATGGTTACCTGCATTTCTAGCCACCATATCTCTCTTTCTGATAAATTGCTGTCCTCATAGGTGTGTGCATCACCTCTCAAATATAGTATCATATTTTAAGACTAAAGGATGTGTCTTTAGTGAAAACCAGAGTCAGATCTCTACTGCTTTATGGTAGTATTTTCCTTAAAAAACACCTCAAACCTGTTTCAATATATGGTTGAGCACAGACAGTATGTGGTAGTAAAATGGATGAACTCCTGCAACTCATGTGGTCCTCATACATGATATCCAGAGGCAATGGATAGTGTAATTTATTCCTGCTCTCATTTGGAATAAGTCATTGCTCACTCTGAATCCTGGCCTGCCTAACCAAATTCTGATCCCTGTCTCCTCCCCTGCTTTTCTTCCATTTTCTTCTCACATTGTCTTACCTCAGCACTACATATCATAGGTGTATTATATTATAGATGTACTGTAAATATCACCACATATTTATACAGTGCTGTAAACAGTGTATTATATAATTTATCTATGAATAAATTATAACATTTTAGTAATTACATTCCTAGAAAATTTGTTTTTATACTTCAGTACCATTTCTCTCCTCCATCCTTACTATTGGTAATTAGACTGCCCCGAGTGCAAAGACAACATTTTTGAGAATCCAAGGGTAAAGCTACTGGGTGTGGCAGATATTTTCTGAAACCATGCGAGATAAAAATATTTTTACTGATTCTAAACTAGGGTATGTCTTCACAGCAGTTGGGAGCATGCTTCCCAGCCCAGCTAGACAGACATGCACTACCTTCTGCACTAAAAACAGCAGCATGGCCACAGAGGCTTGGGTTTGCCACCTAAGTACATACCCAGGAGTTGGGCAGGTTTGTACTTGCTTGGCTAGCTCAAGCATCAACCCGTGCCACTTCAGCTACACTGCTATTTTTAGTGTGCAGAGCTAGCACGTCTGTCTACCTGAGTTGGGAAGCGCTCTCTTAACTGATGTGTAGATATACCCTTTGAATTCACAGGATCTGAGGGGAAAAAAAAATCTGACCCTTGCCAGTTAGGACATAGGTCCTGATCTGGCAAACATTCATGAATGTAACTATGTATGTGAGTAGTGGCACAGATCACGAATACTCCTCAGTATAAGTTTACTAAGCTATATAAAAGTGTGCAGGCTTGCTATAAGAAGATTTTAAATAAAAAGCAACTTTACATTAGGAGTTACTCACAAAAAATATCAATGAGAATATTGCTATATCCTGTTCTCTCCCAGCAGGGTCACTCTGGTTTTCCAGCAGTGTGACTGAGAGAATCCAGTGTGACCCGTGTATAGAGCTGCTCAGAAAATGAATATTGAGTACTTGGACACTATGACGATAAGGGCCATATAAGAACACAATAATAATCAAAAGCCACCTATTTCTTATACAGCACTTTTCCTCAGGAGAAACTCAAAGTGCTTCATAATCTTTAACGCATGTATCCTCACAACACCCTTGTGAGGTAGGGAGGCATTTTTATTATCCCCATTTTACAGATTGGGAATTGAGGTTCAGAGAGGCAAAGTGACGTGTAAAAGGTCACACTGAAAGTCCATGGAGGAGCAGGAAATTGAACTTAGATCTCCCATGTCTAGGCTAGTACCTGAAGCACTACAGAGTCTTTTTTCTTGTCTAGACCATCCTTCCTCTGGCTGCCTTCCTCCACTATACTGACTTTCTAGGAGGCCTTGCCATCATTAAGGTTTGTTGTATTAATTTAGGTAGAATAAATGGACCCAGAGTTATTAACATGAGCCTGAAACTATCAAATATTAAACAGTTTTAAATAAGGTTTGGGATTTGGTATACAGAGACCTCAGTCAGCTTAGTTCCAAACAGATTAGAGAAGTCATGTTAAAGATTAGATGTTTATTGATTGAAACAGACAAAAGGAAAGGAATCAAAATGAGGCAAAGAGAATTGAAACTGAAATTGAAATGATTATGCAAAACATACATAATCAAAATCCTTTTGGATACAGTGAATATTTGTTCAAATCTCTTATTCAGTCACAATCCTTCTGGGTGGGGAAGAAAAGATTAGTTCTGTATTTCAATTCTGAGTTGGGAATGATAGCCACTTTCCTGCTTTAGACAAAACAGGAAAACACAAAGGGAGAGAAGAGATAGCATAGTAAAAATGGGGGAAATGCAGCTTTTGCTGATGTTCTCAGGATGCGGGTGTCTGTACAGTCAGGGATAGATGCTTTAGGCTGGCAGGTTGGGTTGCTCTGGATCCTGGCTCACCTCCCCAGTCAAGGACATCATCTGGTTAGACTGGTCAGGTCTGTCTCCTTCACCAGTTTTTGTTTATTCATTTCTGGTTGTCTTCTCTTGTTTTCCAGTCATAAGCTTAACAGAGTCCCTGAGTGGTATCAGTAAACCCTTACTATTTAAAATAATGCAGTCTTTCTATCTTCATTATTTGTTCTTAAGCAATTTTCTATAACAGATGAATGTAACAATTCATGAACGTTTACCCACCCTTTAGCAATGAGGCTAACAATTAAATTAGGCATGCTGGCTCCCAATTATTACAATAGCTCTCATTGTCTAGAAGTGAATTGGTTCCAATATTTCCTATACATTTTTCACTTGTTCTAGAGGCTGATTTTTAGATGCTGGCTTTTCTCTCAAGAAGTATAAAGCACAGAGTCATTTCAAGTCTTCGACCCTCCATTTGGTAAAAGGTGATTGGTTACCATGTGCAAAGTACTTCACTTTGAAGAAACAATCAGTTGCACACATACAACTTGGGAAATGACTGCCTAGGCAAGAGTACTGCAGAAAGGGATATGGGGCGTCACAGTGGATCACAAGCTAAATATGAGTCAACAGTGTAAGACTGTTGCAAAAAATCAAACATCATTCTAGGATGCATTAGTAGGAGTTTTGTAAGCAAGACAGAAGAAGTAATTCTTCCACTCTACTCTGTGCTCATTAGGCCTCAGCTGGAGTATTGTGTCTAGTTCTGGTTGCCACATTTCAGGAAAGATGTGGACAAATTGAAGAAAGTCCAGAGAAGAGCAACAAAAGTGATTAAAGGTCTAGAAAACATGACCTATGAGGAAAGGCTAAAAATATTAGTTATTTTTGTCTGTAGAAGAGAAGACTGAGGGTGGACATGATAACAGTTTTCCAGTACATAAAAGGTTGTTATAAGGAGGAGGGAGAAAAATTCTCATTAACCTCTGAAAGCAATTAACTTAAATTGCACCTGGGGTGGCTTAGGTTGAACATTAGCCAAAAAAAAAAAAAATCCTCACTGTCAGGGTACTTAAGCACTGGAATAAATTGTCCAGAGAGGTTGTGGAATCTCCATCATTGGACATTTTTAAGAGCAGGTTAGACAAATACCCATCAGGGAATGTCTAGTTAATACTTAGTCCTGCTATGACTGCAGGGTACTGAGCTAGATGACCTCTTGAGGTCACTTCCAGTTCTATAATTCTATGCAGGCTGTGCTTCCCACAACATTAAAACTCTCAGTAATGACTCACACTCATAAAATTAATTTTATAGGGTTTTGGAGAAAGGTTGAGGGTATTTTTCTGAAGGTAATGAGAGGTGGAAAGGAGTTTTTTTGTTGCTTCGATTTACTAGAGGGCTGAGTTAATTTATTACCATTTGATTGTTTAACACAGCCCAACCACATTACTGAGTTCATGTGCTTTTTTTTTTAAATGGTGCTGTATGGTCATTATGTTCTTGAAAGAGTAATTGTCAGGACACCTACGCATCTTCATAAGATTTTATCACCTCATTTTTAAATACAAAGAAATACAAATGATGGGTAATTTTGGAAATATATATGGGTGGGCAAGGAAGTGCTATGTACCATTAACTCATTCTGTTTAGGAAAAAGAAATTCAGACCAAATTCCAGGAACAAGTCTGGAAACGCAGGAGGCTGAAGCTCATAAGAAAATTAAGGCTGGGGAAATTTGTATGAAAGTTGGGTTTGGATCATCTGGACATGATCAGAATAGGAGGCTGCATTTTTGTAGCTATTCAATGTTTAACTCTAAATGGTTCTCTTAAAAATCCATACTCTGTATGCTCAAAAAGATTCTGAAATTAATGAAAATTCTACAAGTCTCTTAGAGACACATGAATTCACTTGTGTTAACTAGAATCCTGCTGCCAATTTTGCCAAAAACTTTCATTCATTGTCCCTGATTTCTTCAGTGGTGCTTCTTGCTATAAGGTACTCAACCTTTTTTTTTTTAGAAAGGGAAAAAAAAACATAAGTAGATAATGATGCATTAGTAATTTCACATATGCAGCTATTGTGCATTGCACAGCTGAAATATAGTAGATGTGTTACTTGTTATAACAACTGTATTTCTGCTGAGAAGAGGCCCCAGGAGAATAGTCGTGCAAGACTGCAACTCAGCTGATATTAAACTCCACACACAAGAAGTGTCTCCTGCCGTTGAAATTCATCAATGTGCTGTAAAACTGCAGCAGAGTTGGATGTAGTTTGCTGTAATTAGGCTTTAAGTCCATACATCCAACAGCTGGGTTTCTTCTGCAGATTTACAGAGGAATATACCATACAAAATGAGAATTTAGCCCCCAAAGTGCTATAAAAGGTGGTGGGCATGGTTGAAATGGAAGAATTGCAGTGAAAATCTTGTTCTTTCTTTCTAGTTCTTGAAATAGTAACACAAAATATATAATGAATTTTAAAATATATATTAATACCATCCCCCTTATATTATGAATGCTTACAGGCCTTGTTTGTGCCTTGAAGGTATTGTAGCCTGGAGCAATGTGGGAGTGCAACATCCCAGGCTATTTCCAGGAAGAACTGTGTCTCAAGCTGGTAGAATACTGCCAGGAGATGCAGGGATGTACATTTACCCCTTTGCTTGGGAAAGGATGGCTACGCTCCCACATTTGGGAGGATTGGGAAGCCTGGATCCTGCCACTTCTTCTAACCCAGCGCACTTGCAGTACCCTGGAGCCCACCAGCGCACCCAAGATTTAGTCAGGGCTATTTATAGTACAAGTCATGGACAAGTCACAGGCCATGACTTTTTGTTTATTGCCCGTGACCTGCGTACTTTTACTAAAAATGCCCATGACTAAATTGTAGCCTTAATTATAAGGCCTATATGGACCATTGTGATCATCTAGTCTGACCTCCTGTATAACATTTATCTGTATTAATTCCAATTTGAACTAGAGCATATCTTTAGAAAAACATTGAAACTTGATTTTAAATTTGCCAGTGATAGAGCATCCACCACAACCCCTTGGTAAGTTGTTCCAATGGTTAATTATCCTCACTGTTAAAAATGTGCACCTTATTTCCAGTCAGAATTTGTCTAGCTTCAACTTCCAGCCATTGGATCTTTGACTGTTAGGCTGAAGAACCCATTGTCATATTCCCATGTAGGTACTTAGATTGTGACCAAGTTACCCTTTAACCTTCTCTTTGTTAAGCTTAAATAAATGAGCCCCTTGAGTCTATCACTGCAAGGCATATTTCCCTAGGTTGTTTATTTTTCTGATTTTTTTATATTATCTATATGAACAAAGAACACATCCAGTAAAATGGGCCAATTAAACCATATTAATATAGCACAAAACCTTGTTCTAATACCTATAATATAATAATACCTCTAATAAAAATTCATGTTGAGTGAATTTACATATATTATGTCCCAATGCAAGAAGTGTCAGATTTAATTTTTGACACAATGAATCCATTTGTAAATAAGTAAATAGACTATTGTTCACTTCCTGCATCCAGTCTGATACACCTCACTATCAAGGGAGAAAGGCAAAGTATTGCAAAGACTTGTTAGCACTGTGTATCCTAAATTGAACTATTCTGGTGTGATGAAAGTTTCTGAGACCGGGTATTATACTTGCCATATATAACTTCAACAGCTGAATTTTGCTTACTTTGTGGAGCCTGCATAAGAAGCTCTATGGGCATAGGCACTGACTCCATAGGTGCTCAGCTTAGCACCCACTAGCAGCCTCCCTATCAGTGCCTTGTCCTCCCCCCAACAGCGCCTCCTGCCCGCTGGCGGTCCCACTAATTAGCATATCCTGCTCCTCCCCAGCACCTCCTACCTGCCACGGGTCAGCTGTTCTGTGACATGCAGGAGGCACTGCAGAGGGAGGCGAGAGGGCGGGGCATTCTCAGTAGAGGGCAGAACAGGGTGGGAAGATGTGGGGTGAGGATGGGCCCTTGGGGAAAGGGGTGGAGTGGGGGCAGGCCTGGGCAAAAGTAGGTGCCTTTGTCTAAGGGTGTCACTATCACAACTTGCAAAGTCTTTTGACCTTAACAGTAAGCAGTTCCATGTCAGTGGTCATTATACAAGCACACATTCTAAGGCTAGTCAATCAGGGTAACTGGTCTCTAATCTTTTCCATAATAGAAGGTGGTGAATCAATTCAGATGATTCCAAATAAGTAGTTTGTTAAAATGATTGCTTAATTTATATATTCTAAGCTCTCTTGGGCAAGGACTGTTATTTTCTATATGTTTATACAGCACCTAGCACAATGGGTTCCTGGCCTCTAGGGACTACCAGAATATAAATGTTTAATAATGAGACACTTGTGCCATCCTACAGCAGTGACACCAGAAGACAAGGTAGGTCACTTAACATAATATATATTTACAAATATGAAGCAACTGGAAAGGTTTAATTAAAGATATTTTCTTGGCATTTAGTGTGCGTGATATATATTCAATCTACATGATAATCTCTAGTACCTTGAAATATATTCACAGTAAATCATTGCTGCAATATATTATTTACTAAATATATATTTATTTATATATAATATATACATTTATTTATATATTATGAGCATATTCTTGACCAATAGGGATTTTTGTTGCTATGCAGTAAATCATATATTCTATTAAAATGCAGAGAAAAAACACTGGGTGATTCTCCACGCCAATATATTGGTTTTGTCCCCAATTCAGAAGCTTATCCCTATTCAGCAAAGTACTTTAGCACATGATATGTGCAAATCCTATTGGATTCAGTAGAACATAAGCAGCTGCATAAGTGCTCTGCTGAACAGGGATGGACTTAAGTATATGCTTCAATGTTTTACTTAATTGATATCATATGCAGGCATAACTCCAATGGCATCAAACATATGAAAGAGCAGAGAATCAGTCCCCTTGGTTCTTGTGTATATTTTTTGTATGTTGCTCTGTTTCTCAGGCTTTTCAGTATTTGAACACAATAGAATTTGATTAGAATACACATGGATCAATAATTTATCAAGGATGAAAATAATTCTCTTAATTTCTGAATTTCTTGTCCATTAAACAATTTGGGAGCAGGGACTTTGTCACTCTGTTTGCATAGTACTGAAGTCAACGGGAGAGTGCTCTCCCATTGACGTAGTGTATCTTCAAAAGACCCGCTAAAGCGACACCACTGCATTGATTGCAGTGGCGCCCATTTAGTGCTGTAGTGAAGACAAGCCCTACGTTTAAAATTGTTGCAACCACTGGCTGAAAGAGAACAAGGCCCAGAGTGCAAGAAAAGAAATCTTTCTCCATGTTTAGGGGGTTGTCCAAAAGTGACAGAATTCCAAGCTGAAGTTGGGGGTATGGAGCCAGAAATTACCAGACCCCTTATGCCCCATCCCTTTTCAGTCCTGATTATGATCTGGTGCTGGCTGATGAACTGTGGGGCAAAGGGAGTGTAGCCGGGGTCCTCTGGGTAACCTACCTGAGTGTTGGAGTCTACACCATTTGCACTGGGGCAGGTGAAAGTTGGTCCCTGCAGTCTGTGCCTGCATTAAAACAGAATGCTTTATATTCTGCTTCTAGCTCAATATCATTACGCTTTCTATTTGCCTCTGATTTGTTCTGCTTTTGCTCCTCTGTGCTGGATTCATGCACATTTGTGTATTAATTTTCTCTCTCCTACATTGTTGAATCCCAAAATTTTATTTCTAAAAAAATAATTGCATACATTTTAAAAAAGGAAACAATTGTAATTTCCTCCTAAATACTTGTCAACTCCCAAGTGCTGTGTGAGGGTGGGAGAATATTGTTTTTGAATATGTGATGCAAAAGGCATTTTCCCTTTCTTAATGTAATCCTAGTTCTATTCTCTTTTATTATGGGAACCATATCGTGTTTGCTACACTCATACATAGTCAATAGGACTATTTACATGAATAAGGCAGTAGGATAGAATAATTGTTCTCCCTTCTTGGTGTTTACACTATTGAAATAATTGTAGACTTACCATGTCTGTCTACATTGTGCCAAACTCTAATGCATTTATTTAAAACATAGTGAAAGAAATTAGATCAGGAGAACACAGTGGACACTATTTAAAAGTGTCCACTCCCCAATAGTTAACACCCATGGTATCGGATATACCCCTTTATTTAGAATGGGAAAATAACTGTGCACAGCAGTGTGGTATCGGTTGGTAATGATGACTTTTTCATGGTGATCACTGTACGCGATTGTCAGCCTGATGTTGTTTCAAAAGCTTTATTTTTTTGTGAAATGAATAACAGGCAAGTTTGATGGTAAAATGAAATATGATGCACTCCCACCACCTAGAATGAAAACTATAATGCATTTGGAATACTTTAACATAAATGAACATATAAAGAACACAACACCCAAGTTGTTCTTGTGTTCATCCCCATTTAGTGCCATTCCTCTCTCTGTTCCCCAGGATATCTCAGTCTCTACCTTCCTCCATCCCTTGGTTTCTGCACTTTAGCCGCTCTTCACATATTCCAAGACTCTGATCCTGGAGAAATTCTGTAGTATTCCAGAATTACAGTGACTAAAAGCAAACATACATAACACTTTCCAGGCTAATGAAAATGGGTTTTCTACCCAAACCTTTCCCACTCTATGGCTCCAATCCATAAGAACAAAGATACCCCAACAATTCTGTCTTAGAAAATGCCTCACACCCATGAGATTCACCCTATTGCAAGTGTGTAAAGGCCCATACCCGTGTACAGTGTGGTTTCTGAAAAAGTTCATATTATTCAGAATATGGGGGCCTGAAAACATCAGAGTAAAATTTTAAAACCCAAACAATTTTTGATTAAGTAACCTATAAATGTCCATAAACTTGGCAATTCCCAAATTCTCTGAGAATTCTTCATGCCCAACTCAAATACCCAATGTTAGAGGGGCTTAGCATGGAAGTGTGGTTGAGACTTCACAGGTAAAGTTGCCTCTGGCAACTCCACAATAGGGCCTGGTAGCCATTTATTTCAGTGGGCGTGGCATTAGACTCATCATCTCAGATCAAGAACTGACTCTTGCTCAATTTAATTAAATGGGAGCTGTGCCCATTGACTTCAATGGAGTCAGTGGTGACTGTTTGAAAACCCTTAAACATAATTGTGACAGAGTTGGGACTCACCACCGCAGTGCCTCCTGCTGGTTGTCTCCAGGAATTAGCCCTGTCCAGTGGAGCGCCCCCTCCTGGTGGTGTCCCATCTGTCATCTTGCCCTCGGTTGGCATCTGAGCCCGCGTCGCTCACCAGTTCGCGGCATCCTTTTCGAGCCACTGCCCTCCGGCAGTGCCCTTAGTCCATCCTCGCCCCCTTCCGGGGGCAGGGGATCAACAGTCTCTCTACGCCCCAGCAACCATGTCCAACCACACACCCCAAAGTCTAATCCCTCTTGTCAGGGATCTGGCGTAGTCTATGATGGCCGCTACCTATGGCTGATGGCTGGGTGTACTGCAAGGTGGGAAGGGGGGAAAGGGGGAGACCCAGGCCTGCCCTCAACTCTGGGTCCCGGCCTAGAGACCTTCTGGCAGCAGCCTCGCTGTCCTCCTTCTCTCCCCTCATCTGTCCGCTTCCCCTATGACCCCTTGCATACACTAGGCCCTCCCCTTCAGGGCCTAGAGCTCCCATTTGCTCCCCGAGCCTGGCCAGCACTTCGCTGTCCACAGTGCTAGGCTCCTACCTCTGGAGACTAACCTTCCCCTGTTGAAGGCCTGAGCAGCCTTTTTATAGGGCTGAACCTGGCCCTGATTGGCTGCCTCCAATCTGGGCTCTGATTGGCTCCCAATAAGTCCTTCTCTAATTGGCTGCCCATCTGCACAGGTGCACTGGCCTGCTGCAGCCCACACTTTCAGGGAATGGGGCAGTCTACCCCACTACAATAAGCAATTTTAGTTCTTGTACTGAATGTAACTGTTACTATAATAAAGGTGTAAAACACCAGAATGCTGGCCAGACAGGAGTTGGGGTAGAGATACTACCCCTGTCATGTAGAAGGGGTTATTGTCAATTGACTCCAGCACTTACTGTTATTGCAGGGATGTTATGTTCAACGTATTATCTAAAGAATTCACAGTGGTGGTGTATGTTTGAATGTGGTAAACATGAATTTTCTGCAATAATGTAAGTGTTTATCAGAGCCTCACTCTCTCTTTTAGTCCCAACATACCCTTTGAAAGTCTCCATTTGAATGTTGTTGTTTTTTCTTGGTAAAATTTTCCAACAGCTATATTTTTGCCAGGTAGCCCAAAACAATCATCCCAATCATGTGTTTCAAAGAACGCTTGAAGTTGATTAAATCTATATTTTATTTAAACTTTTCCTGTCATAAATATAATTGTTACAATTTTAAAAGCTGTTAGCTACAGAGGGATTAATTTGGCCAGTTTTAGATATGCAGCACATGCTCTTTCAATATACATATAATTACCCTTTTACACTGACACTTTAAAGGGTTAATAAGGCCATAAGCAACATTTACTAATCATGTCTAGGCAAATTCTCCAGTGGTTTATACTCTGTACATTCCTAGTGATGTCACTGAAGGTGAGCAGGTGTGTAGATGAGAGCAAAGTGTGGCCTGTCAAACTTTGCCTAGTATCACGATTGGCAGCTCCAGGATGTTCAAAAGAAACTCCTTGGAAGAGATTTTAATTAAATTAAAAGGTAAAAAAGTTCTTATGTGGGGGGAACAAAAGCAGAGTTTGATTCAGAAGCAGCTGCCTTGGGTGCCTGCAGGAACTAATATATACCTCTTTACATTTTGCAAAGTATCACATTTCATTTTTAGTTACAGTGTTTTTTTCACTCTACATCACTGCTGTCCAGGGAGGCTATAAAACTGCTCATCTGCAGTGGTGCTATAGTCTTAAGTAACATTTTCTGGAACTTCTGCATATCCGCTATATGACCGTCATAGTTATAGTCCCTGGATTTCCACTGCCTGACTTCTTATATTAACATATATTTTTAAAACCACTGCAAATCAGCTGTTTGCTCATTCAGTCTCATCTAGGTAGCCAAATGCAAACAGACTTCCAGGACAAGGCTGGAAATGTACTGCTGAATGGCAACTGCAGAACTATCCAAATTCATTACATCCGTGCTGTGGGAATGGTTGCGATAGTTCTAGGGAGCAGGAATGGAGATTTCCCCCTCTCCCCTGAAGAGAAATAATTGGCTGTCTAGCACATTTGTAACATAGCAGTACTGGTGTTCAAATAAAAAAATAATAGGTAGCTGGGTAAATACATAGGAACATGTAGGAGAGGTTGAAAACCATTACAGCTTTTAGTGCTGCTTAACAACCTGTCAGTTTTTATTATTTTTTCCAGAACAGCTCCTCCCACTGAAAGCTTATTGTTTTAAATCCATAATTGCAGTTAGCAAATTATCTACTAAATGGAACTTTAAATGAAACTCATTAACTACAATGTATTAATATTCTGATATCTGCAGCATGTTCCATGTACATACTTTCCAGCACTTACTTTATGAATAAAAAAAATCTCAATATTACAGAAAAACATCAGAGAGTCCCACACAGAATGTTGCACTGGAACACCTCCTCAAACCACCTTGTTGGTAGAACCGAGATAACACCCAATAATATAGTTATATATATATATATATATATGCCTATATTGTTTGGCATCTCATCAATAAATCATAGGAAAGTCAGAGTTAAGGATGTTTCTAGTGCCTTTAGTCTGACTTTTAGACCTTTATTAACTGACTCAACTGTAAACTAATGGGAATATACATTGTACTTAACTGATAACTTACAAACTTTGGGATTTTCATGCTGGTGTTTGTCATGCTGATGTTCTTGAACTGTGGTTTATTTTTTGGCTCACCAAGGGCCATATGGCTTTCATTTTTCAGCTCACAAACAATGCATCAGCTTGCTACCAAACCTGCCTCCTGTCCCAATTTTATGCCAAATCTCCTGTTTATAATGCTACCAAATCAGCTTGAACCCAAAACATGGTTCCACACTTTCAAAAGCCAAAGGATGCCTGCAAAGCCAAATGCATAGGCTGTGGTTTGGAGAAGTTTGGGAGGAATAACATTCTGTGGGCCAAATTACTGCTTCTGTGCTACAACCAACAGGTAAAGACTCAGGGGGAAGTTCCCCTTGTGGAGTTTCTTCCTTGAGGAATCTACTGTCTGCCAGGGTTGTCTGTGAAGATATCCCTTGCTGCTGCACTGTCTGTAGAACCCCTGCAGCTACTTGTGTCCACAAAGAAGTGTTCTCACCATACAGGAAGCTATGTGGAAAATATAGCACCAGGCTTTCCCATGTAAGCTCTGAGACTAAAGAGAGGACAATGTGCATCCTTCCTTCCCTGCCCAGCTAGTCTCCAGCCCTTCCACCTAGTCTCCCCACTTCTTCTGCCAAAGAACCCTCCATGGCATGTAGAAACAATGCTGATGAGGTGACTACCTGCTATCCCATTCTCAATCAACTTCCCCTTTTATATAATCTGTCTCTTTGCAAGCTATTCTGGAACATAAAAGATGAGTTATTACCAAAAACTGACAGCACATTCATGTTGTTTTGATTAGCAGCAATTTGCTATGGGCAAAATCTGCTCCTCGGGGAGGGAAATTTATAAGTTTCTGTGGTGTCTAAGCAGCATAAAGGAAGGGTGTCAGTTTCAATATACAGTGCAAGAAGCTTAGGAGAGCGTGCTGGTCATCTCCATATTCCATGGTCCCTTCTAGCAGCTTTGGTCATAAGTGCTGGACTGACGTACACTGCATCTTTCTTAGTAAGTTTGTTAGGTCTCTTCGGTGGGGGTTTATAACCATGCATGCTGCTTGCTTTTCAGACAATTTTTTTCCTCATGGAAAAATGTATTTCAGTTTTGTAGTAAATCACTGAAAAGCTTAGCAGTTTCCACATTCTAGGATTGGTCTCTTACAGACCTTTGCTGAGAAGACTCTTTGTATGGATTTCCCACATCCAAAAAAGAATGGGTTTAGTTGCATCTATGGCACCAACTTTCACCACTTCTGTATCATAAGGTAGGGTCTGAGGCCAGGAGAGGGTGGGTTGGGGTAAAGATATGAAGGCAACACACACTGCAATCCCTACAGCACTATAAAGATTCTCTGGAAAAAATAAAAACAGCTAGGTATCGGGGGTGGGGAGGGAGCTGTAGCCAGGGTGAGTCTCTGGAAGCATGGCTCCAATGGATCCATGTCACCAGGGACCTGATGCCAAGATGGTGAGTGAATTCAAAGCCTATTTCCAGACAGGCCAGGTCTTCAGCAGATGCTTGAGAAGTTGCCAAGTGTGGAATATGGGAGGGGAATCTCTATGGAACTGGTCTCCACCAGAACTGCTCCTTGTACCTTTCCTCACATATAGCTATATACTTACAGCCTTCCTCGGGGATCTGGTCATGAGAGACATAGACTCTGCTCCCGTTTGTGGCATCCAGATGAGTCTGATGGTCCAGATCCAGATCCTTTTCTATAAAAGAAGATGGGCAACCTCCTTTTCAATTGCATTTAATTCTGATTTTTATTATTGCTATAGATAGCAATAACAAGAAAAATTAAAAAAGAAAAAGAAAAATGAAAGTCACAGGTTATCCACATTTTTGAATGGGGATTACATATATTTTTGTTCATCCACAGCAATTGTATTTTATAGTCTCTCTCTCTCACACAAACTCTCACAGTATTTTCTTTACTCCAGCTTTACATACATATAAAGAAAAAAAATGATTGCACAGACTTTGTAGCCTGATTTCTTTAGTGGTTAGTGATTACTGATTTCCAATTAATACTGATTTAAAGAGCTGGGGAATTGTAGGGTTCTAGCCCCAGAATCAGGTACAACGGAATCAAGGTTTTTTATTTCAATATCTGGTTGGGAATCCTGGTATGCACAACGAAGACGCTCACACTAAGGGCAAAGCAAAACTCTAAGCAATTTATTACCACAATTAGTGAAGACACAACCTCGAAACCATATAAAATATACCAAAAATACAGAGTTACAGTGATATCTTGTACCATTTTTCACATATAGGCACATACTCACATCCTTCCTTGGGGATCTGGTGGTGAGAGACAAAGACCCTGCTCTGTCTGTGGCATCCAGATGAGTCCGATGGTCCAGATCCAGATCAGCCGATGACAATGTCCTTTACATGTGGTCTGCCTATCATAGGGCCTAGTGTTGTCATGAATATTCATTCAAACGCCCAGCTTCTCTTGTCCATATCTAACTTCCTCACCCTAATAATATTGGGGTGCCTTTTATCCTATCAGTTAGCATACTAATGATGTTAGCTTATTACCATGTATATCAATTCGTTGCCAGGGTAAATTTGTGGTTAAGCATCTGCCAACAGTCTATCCTGAAATATCCAAGCCTAGTATCAGTTCAATATTCCTGTGGTTACTGATAGCATGTTAGACAAATCGCAACTTAAACACACTCTTCCCAGTTCCCCAAAACACAGGGTAACTGTTGGCCATTTATCTACGCCAAAGTTCACAGGCCTCAAAGCCTTATGCTAATTTACGCTTTATGCTAACAACTTAAGCTAATGTCTTACATGATACAGGCCTGTAGGTTCCTTGTGTCACTGCTAAGTAAAATAAAACGCAAAAGCTAGCTCTGTAGGCTACAACTCAAAAAACTGAGAACTTCTGTACTAATTCTGACTACTAACATCTGATATTCAAAGGGGTTTTGACTAGAGAGGAAGGGATGATCCTGTGATTAGGTGCTAGCCTGGGATTCAGGTTATCTAGGTTTAATCTCCTACTCAACGATTTTGAGCAAGTCACTTAGACTCTCTGTGTGTGTTTCAGTTAAATGGGGATAATCAAACTTCCCAGTGACACAGATGTCTCGCGGATGACACTAAGCTGGGGAGAGAGGTAGATACTCTGGAGGGTAGGGATAGGGTCCAGAGTGACCTAGAGAAATTGGAGGATTGAGCTAAAAGAAATCTGCTGAGGTTCAACAAGGACAAGGGCAGAGTCCTGCACTTAGGACAGAAGAATCCCATGCACTGCTACAGACGAGGAACCGACCGGCTAAGCGGCAGTTCTGCAGAAAAGGACCTAGGGATTACAGTGGACAAGAAGTTGGATATGAATCAACAGTGTGTCCTTGTTGCCAAGAAGGCTAACGACATATTGGTCTGCATTCCTGGGAGATTTGCCAGCAGATCGAGGGAAGTGATTATTCCCTTCTATTTGGCTCTGGTGAGGCCACATCTGGAATACTGCATCCAGTTTTGGAACCCCCCTACAGAACAATGTGGACAAATTGGAGAAAGTCCAGCGGAGGGTAATGAAAATGATTAGGGGGCTGGGGCACATGACTTATGAGGAGTGGCCGAGGGAACTGGGCTTATTTAGTCTGCAGAAGAGAAGAGTGAGGGGGGATTTGATAGCAGTATTCGACTACCTGAAGGGGGGTTCCAAAGAGGATAGAGCTTGGCTTTTCTCAGTGGTGGCAGAACAAGAACCAATGGTCTCAAGTTGCAGTGGGGGATGTCTAGGTTGGATATTAAGAAACACTATTTCACTAGGAGGGTGGTGAAGCACTGGAATGGGTTACCTAGGGAGGTGGTGG
This sequence comes from Trachemys scripta elegans, assembly GCF_013100865.1. Classification (NCBI taxonomy): domain Eukaryota; kingdom Metazoa; phylum Chordata; order Testudines; family Emydidae; genus Trachemys; species Trachemys scripta. Next base: position 176,812,242 of record NC_048300.1, read on the forward strand.
AATCTCCATGCTCAGATGTTTTTAAGGCCCGGCTTGACAAAGCCCTGGCTGGGATGATTTAGTTGGTGTTGGTCCTGCTTTGAGCAGGGGATTGGACTAGATGACCTCCTGATGTCTCTTCCAACCATAATCTTCTATGATTATATGATTTTAAGATACTATGGTAATAGGGGCAATGGTAGACAGACAAAGATTTTCCCTCTGTTTGCAAGTCACTTCTTCTGCTTCCCTTTCAGTCATATCTCATGGTTGTTTTTTCTGCCTGTATTGCCACATTTACTTACAAACGTAATTGAAAATAAAATCAGTGATTTGAAATGGAGACTGTATGATGAATATAAATGACCTATGGTAAGACCATCCATTTGTCTTTTCAACACTGGATCCTCTATCTTTGCTTCCACTGCTATAAGAAGACAAACATGATAGGGAGTTGTAAATTACATTTTTCCACTATGTCCTGTGAACATTGTTCTGGTTCTGAGTAAGTCCCCAATTACTCCTTGCAGCTTAGATGTGGAGAAAGTGCCATGACCATATGAATGGGGAGACAGTCATGTTTGTATGCAGGCATAAATATCTAGAATGAGAGCAGTAGTCATACATTATACAGATGAAAATGTCAAAGTACAAGTGATGTCCCATGCAGGTGAGATGCTTTACCCTGCTGGACCAGAAGGGAGCCTGATATTTCCAAGAGTTGGAGTGTCCATTCCAACATCATGGGAGATTATTTTTGTTTCTATTCACATTTCCCTAAGGACACTTTCAATGTCAGTATAATTGGGATGGCATTTGGAACTGTTGTACATCAGTGCAAGAGTCAGAAGCATTGTGCTGGCTAGAGAGATATTGCAATGTCAAGTCAATGGTTGTAGCCATGTCAGGATGTGTTCCCATACATCATCTACATGCTTATTTTATTTTAATTTGTTTTTCCAATTATTAAGAAAAGTAATATGTAAAAAAATATCCAGTGTCCTACACTAAGTTTTAAGTTATTCTACATATCTTTGCTTTTCCTATGTCAACTTTGGGCCCAGTCCTTTTCCTGTGCTAAGTAAATTCTATTTAACCTTTTGAGTACTAAGCTTTGCTCACAATTGGAGACTATTAATTTTCACATATGTAACAGAACATTTCTAATGAGTCTTGGGGTACATGAACATATGGCCTTATCCATGTCCCTTTGAGTTCATCAAAGAATGTCCATAAGGAAGCAATGAGATTCATGTGGTGGGGGATTCATCAGGCACAGGTTTGGATATTAAAAACTCAGCATGTGCCAATAGCACATAGCAATGCTTGAGATTCCCAATGTTTCCGCCTGTCCAGCAGAAAGGAGATATGGAGTACAAATTGGCAGTAAAAAAATTCCTTACTGTGTATCAGTCAAAAATTACTCTGCAGGAGGGTCAGGCTATTGGATATGTGCTGGTGCACCATAGTGATTTCAGTGGAACAATGCAAAAGCAACAAAGCACAGCAAAACTTGCTGGAAATTGAGAGCCAGCAGTGAAACAATTACATTTTATTGACATCAGCTTATCCTGATTAATTTTTGCTTTATATTTGTCTAGCTTGTATTGAAGAAAGTATAAGTATAATCATATTCAGTGATTTATATAATTTGTTGTGAAGAAGGTCTTTCATTTTCTTTGTGGTATATCTCAGTTTATTTATCATCTTATCTGGCTCTCATTTAAGGCACAGTATCATTGACTGAATGATTTCTAAATGGATCAGAAAACAGCATCCTGTGTCTGGCTCTGTATTGAGCTAGCATGGAGTAACTCCCTTGGGAGTTGGTGTTTATTACACTACAAGAATACTAATAATGAGATTGCTCCATATGGTGGTTAATCTTAAGACATGTCAATAGATGGCAGTGTGTCTGCCAGTCTTTACTGTTATTGCCTATGTCACATTTCATTCTGATTCATAAATATTCAACTTGAATTCAGTGCACAACGTGCATATTAATATCAAATTAATGTATTTTGGTTAATATTAAAACAGAACATGTCAAAGGAATTAATGATGATTTGCTTCTTATTCTAAGAAGGTTACAGATATTTATTATTTGTTTTTGTAAAATGACGATTATTCCAAATAGCATAACATTAACACAATTACAGTGTAAATGTGTTGAACTATTTGCAGTTGCTGGGAGCTTTCAATTGCTTTTATTTTTTAACTGAATTCTGGAATTTCAGAATTTAATTGTGATACTCTGTTAAGAGAGCTAACCTGGTTATAGTCCATTCTTCTGTATTTTTTTACTTATATTTTTACTTATGAGTAGGGCTGTCAAGTGATTAAAAATATTAATCGTGATTAATCGTGCGATTTAAAAAAAATAATCATGATTAATTGCACTGTTAAAGAATAATATAATACAATTTATTTAAATATTTTGGATGTTTTCTACATTTTCAAATATATGGATTTCAATTACCTCACAGAACAGTGCTCACTTATATTATTATTTTTATTACAAATATTTGCGCAGTAAAAACAAAAGAAATACTATTTTTCAATTCACCTAATACAAATAATGTTGTGCAATCTCTTTATCATGAAATTTAAACTTACAAATGTAGAATTATGTAAAAAAAACCTGCACTCAAAAATAAAACAATGTAAAACTTTAGAGCCTACAAGTCCACTCAGTCCTACTTCTTGTTCAGCCAATCGCTCAGACACACAAGCTTGTTTACATTTGCAGGAGATAATGCTGCCTGCTTCTTGTTTACAATGTCACCAGAAAGTGACAACAGGTGTTTGCATAGCACTGTTGTAGCCGCCATCACAAGATATTTACGTGCCAGATGCACTAAAGTTTCATATGTCCCTTCATGCTTCAACCACCATTCCAGAGGACACGCATTCATGCTAATGATGGGTTCTGCTTGATAACAATCCAAAGCAGTGTGGACCAACACATGTTCATTTTCATCATCTGAATCAGCTGCCACCAGCAGAGGGTTGGATTTCTTTTTTGGTGGATCGGTTCTGTAGTTTCTGTGTCAGAGTGTTGCTCTTTTAAGGCTTCTGAAAATATGCTCCACACCTCATCCCTCTCAGATTTTGGAAGGCACTTAAACAAACAATATGTGCTGTGTCATCATCTGAGACTGCTATAACATGAAATATATGGCAGAATGTGGGTAAAACACAGACCAGGAGACATATAATTCTCCCCCAAGGAGTTCAGTCACATATTTAATTAACACATTTTTTTAACAAATGTCATCACCATGGAAGCATGTCCTCTGGAATGGTGGCCGAAGCAGGAAGGGGCATACGAATGTTTAGCATATCTGGCACGTAAATACCTTGCAATGCTGGCTACAAAAGTGCCATGCAAATGCCTGTTCTCACTTTCAGGTGATATTGTAAAGAAGAAGCAGGCAGCATTATATCCCATAAATGTAAACAAACTTGTTTGTCTTAGTAATTGGCTGAACAAGAAGTAGGACTGAATGGACTTGTAGGATCTACAGTTTTACATTGTTTTGTTTTTTTGAGTGCAGTTATGTAACAAAAAAAATCTACATTTGTAAGTTGCACTTTCACTATGAAGAGATTGCACTACAGTACTTGTATGAGGTGAATTGAAAAATACTATTTCTTTTGTTGATCATTTTTACAGTGCAAATATTTGTAATCAAAAATAATAGTATAAATTGAGCACGGTACACTTTGTATTTTGTGTTGTAATTGAAATCAATATATTTGAAAATGTAGAAAAATATCAAAAATATTTAATACATTTCAATTGGTAATCTATAGTTTAACAGTGTGATTAAAAGTGTGATTAATCGTGATTATTTTTTTAAATCGCGATTAATTTTTTTGAGTTAATCGCATGAATTAACTCTGATTAATTGACAGCCCTACTTATGAGCTATCTGTGTTGTTCCAAGTGAGTCTTAATAATTGAAACATTTTCTTAGCACTAGCTTTTCTAGATATGAGAGACAAAGTAGCAGACAGTCCTTAGAAATGTGTGCCAATACATACTGCTATGTGGGGCTAATCGAAAACCCATTGAAATTGGTGGAAAAACTCTCAATCACATCAGTGGGCTTTGGATCAGGCTGTATATGAGTGGCAGAGAAGATAATCCTTTCCACCCACCAAAGTGGCCCTCCCACCCACTCAAATCCATGGTTTATCCAGTTTCTATAAGATCAAGGGATCAGACTTCTTATTGCCTCCTGATTATGCTGAATCTCACTGAACTCATTCCTAGAACCCATCTCCAAAACTGTTCTTCAACAATACAGGCTGATGTATTCCAAATAGTCTCTAGACCGGAGACATTATACAACCATGTCTTGGAAGCTGCATTGAACCTGGTGGAGTGAGCCCTTAATCTCTCAGAACAGGAACCTCAGCTACACTGCAGTATTTTTGAACACAAAATCTAATCCATTTAGTAAACCTTTGACTGAGACAGATTCTGCAGTACAATCATCACCATTTATCACATAAAGTACAGGGCAAATCTAATGTATGTAATCTCAGTGAGTGGTTTCAGGGACTTGTTCACTTCAGGAAGAAATGGGAAAAGAATTGAATCACCTTATTTTTATTTTAAAAAAATACACTGTTAAGGGAAGATCAACTACCAAAGCCTGGAGCCCATTCACTGTCTAAAATTGATGATTGGGAACATAAGTCATTTAGAGAGCATCTCTATCTTTGGGCTCAAAGTGTGACTCGGTCAGTCCACTCTAGACTAGATCAGAATCTGTGTTAGTGGATGTTCTCATGCCGCACGGAACTCCTGTCACAGTAGGAAGGCTATGCACAGAATGTCCTATGTAGCAATGGGATGAATTCTGACTGACACCAAGTGTAATGGTGGCTTGCCCGTGGGTTGGATAGCCTGGGGCTAAGCCAGCCCTGATTATAAGAAGAGCCCCACCGGAGACGAATCAAGCTATTCCAATATAAAAGGCAGCAAAAAGCTGGGTGACAGTGTTCAGAGAATAGCAGAGACTACCAGAGGTCGGAAGCTTGGCAGAAAACTGGGGATGCTCAGGAACCAGGAGACTTTGGAGCTGGGACCAGCGGAAGGAACAGCTAGGAGGAGCAATGCTGGCTTTTGCAGACTCCTAGCATGGTAAAGCCTGTGAGTGGGAGTTAAAGAAAGGAAGATGAACTGGAAAACTGTGTTTGTTCTGGACTGTTGAGTGCTGTTTTTGACAAACTCTTTTGCCAGCCTGAGGAGAACTGGTGACAAGTGAATTAAAGGATTGAGTTTAGAAAGTCATAGGAGACTGAGTTCTTAAAGAGGCCTGTATGAAGGGGAACTAGAAGCAGAATGGCCATGTGGGAAAACAATACCGTGATGGGGTGCTTGGGAGGTGGTAAGAAGCCACTGTGCAATACCAAGTCTGACCCAGATTTTTTGGGGTGAAGAAGATAGTCCATAATTATAGAAAATGGCATTGTTATTTTGAAGACCAGACATAGAATTTGCCATTAAACTTCTGCTGTTACCAAAATTATTAAACCAATGACATAAAAATATTTTAATGGATATAACTTTGTAAAGGAAAATAAATAAAAATAATATGAATTGTTTTTAAATTGTAATAAGACATTAAACCTATGCGTAGGGCCCCAGCTCCTGGGGTCACATAATGCTGTCAGAGCCTCAGCTTTCATTTAAAATAAAATGGGTCCTAGTTCTCATATTGGTGGGGGAAAAAAACTTGAATGGAATGTAACTGCTCCAGTGATGTCTGCAAACACTTGGAACAATAGATCCTTTTGACATGAGCTGCCGTATAGTGCTTGGTGGGCTGATAACATGGAAACATTCGGCTCTGGGGGCACTGCCAACACTATCCCAGCAGACCTCCATGCGTAGGATCCCTCACTGCCACCATCCTACGGATCTGCAAAGGTGGTGTGAGCAGGGGCTCCCGCACACAAAGTCCTCCTCTCAGGCACATAAATGCTAAATCCTCCCTCTGGGATAGGCCCTAACCCACTTAAAGACTGGGGTTACTGATCCAGAGAAGGGAAAAACAGCCTGCCTATACTGAGTGGTGCTGGGCCATTTAGCAAACAGCTTGTCTATAGTACAGCTATGCCCCCAGATCGCGATAATTTAGTCCTGTGGATTACTCATATCAAATCTGTTGGATTTCTGAACTGATTCCCCTCACTGTTGTCATTGTTACTCCTCTTCAGCTGTGCCACAAACAGTGTCATCATTTCTGGGGGGTTTTTAAATCAAGTTTTGTGTAGCTGCTGGAATTAATGTCATCAATGCTGGAGGAAGCACCTTTTTGACTGAGTAGGAGGACTATAACTATAAAAGCTAAATCATTAAGCTATTAGTTTATAATCTCAACAAAGAAAAAAACTAGGTAAGATTCTTTCCTAGAAAACAGGATTTCTCTTAGGGGATTTCTTAGTTATATAACAATTCAACATTCAATTTAGTTGAGTATTATAGCATTAGCTAATGAAATTATTGGGATATAAGAACATAAGAATGGGTATACTGGGTCAGACCACAGGTCCATCAAGCCCAATATCCTCCTTCCCGACAGTGGCCAATGCCAGGTGCCCCAGAGGGAATGAACAGAACAGGTAATCATCAAGTAATCCCTCCCCTATCGCCCATTCCTAGCTTCTGGCAAACAGAGGCTAGGGACACCATCCCTGCCCATCCTGGCTAATAGCCTTTGAGGGACCTATACTCCATAAACTTATCTAGTTCTTTTTTGAACACTGTTATAGTCTTGGCCTTCACAAAATCCTCTGGCAAGAGTTCCACAGGTTGACTGTGCGTTGTGTGAAAAAATACTTCCTTTTATTTGTTTTAAACCTGCTGCCTATTAATTTCATTTGGTGACCCCTAGTTTGTGTGTTATGAGGAGTAAATAACACTTACTTATTTACTTTTTCTACACTACTCATGATTTTATAAACCTTTATCATATCCCCCCTTAGTCGTCTCTTCTCCAAGCTGAAAAGTCACAGTCTTATTAATCTCTCCTCATATGGAAGCTGTTCCATACCCCTAATCATTTTTGTTGCCTTTTCTGAACCTTTTCTAATTCCAATATATCTTTTTTGAGATGGGGCGACCACATCTGCATCCAGTATTCAAGATATTGGCGTACCATGGATTTATATAGAGGCAATATGATAATTTCTGGTTTATCTATCCCTTTCTTAATGATTCCCAACTGCTTCAGTCTTTACCTGCACAAAGAACTGCATCTTCCAATCACTTCAGGAGATGTGTAAAAGTTAGTCCTCTATTCAATACTCCAATATCATGAGCCAAATTTTCAAAAGAAGGCACTTACGTTGTGCATGCAAAAATACCTCCATGGCTAATATGTGGATTAGAATATGCCCTTCCATATGCACAAAAGGTAAACCCTGCATACCCAATTTCTTATTATATGCATATGAGTGTTTTGCAATGGTCATTTGAAAATTTGGCCTTGTGGCCAAAAATTTGCATTCTGTGTAAATCACATTGACAGAATCCATGATAAAAAATGTAGAGCCCCAAACTTTCAAATCTGAGTGCCTCACTCTAAAGACCGATCCTAAAACATTTGTTAGGCTCCCAAATAAAAATGGGCTGGTTTCCAAAAGTAGTGAGCAACTTCAGCGCCTGTTGTCTTTAACAGGATTGTGGCTGTTCAGAAGTCTTGGAAGTCAAACTTGTATTAAGCTACCTCTGCATGGAGTTAAGAACCTTATTTTAGAAAGTCTAAAATTTTGGCTATCTTTAAAAAAAAGTAAATATTATTGGTACTTCTGTAAAATAGCTATTTTGCTTGTTCCCCATTTTTGCATTTAACTGAGCCTGTTCCCTGTACCTCCTTTAATACAGAGCAGAATCTTTATTTGGTCTTTTTCATTTTAACAAGGTTCTTTATTCCTTTTTATTAATCCCCATCTATACAATCTTACCCAACTTTTTCATTTTAACTTAAGTTATCTTTTCCTTAATGCTAATCCTTCCCTATCCAATCTTACAGTTATTTATCTTTGGAAAATTATTTTCTGTTGCGTTATGAAATGAAATACAAACATGCCTTTTCAAAATAGGCTTTGGCTTTTACCTCCTTTAATTATAACAGCACCATAAAGGAACCAAACTTGAATGATTATTTTTTTCTGCATTTTATAGTGGAAGACTTCTAAGGACTGATTTAGGGCAAAAACTGTATTGGAAACTGCAAGACTAAAATCAAGGGTCATTACTGAACAATTTATGTTACAAGTCACCTATTAGAGGAATATTTATGCACTAATGATGGAAAAGTGGAATGTTTTTCACACCTTTTAATATAATTATTTGAACTTGTTAGAAAGCTTTCAACCGCCACATCTACAATGTGCAATAAAATGCTAACAGCATATAAACCTTTGTGCTAATAGCCAGCAAATAACCCATTAGAACAATCTACCCTTCTTCCATTTCTCTTTACTAAATGTACAGTATTGCATGCTGTTGAACAGTGATGTTAGCAAGTATTTATCATGGGAGAAATACTGCCCTTGCCACCATGTCTGTGGAAGGCTCTACCTTGTGGAATCAGTGCTGCCCAGGAGAGGAGAATGGTTCACTTTTAGATCACACCTTCTGCAGGATGTAGTCCAGAGCTCAATGGATACTCCTTACCTGCTGCAAGAATTGGGGATTGGAGCAGAGCAACACTGTGGCTCATCCAGCCATTCTCCATCCATGTACCAGTGAGGGTGGTATGTGGGCTACAGCTGTTCCTGACATTGGGAGGTTGTAGCAGCAGCGACCAATATTTCTGCTGCTACTTTGCAGACTGTGGGAATGTTCTTGTGAGTGCACATGCATATGCACCCACCCACCCATACGGGTGATTTGCACATAGAGCAATGCAAAGGATTTCCTCAATTAGCCAAGTGCTCCTTCAGTTAAGACTCATAGAAGCAGGTGTGGTGCACAGTTTTTAATGTCTACAGGACCCTAGGGTGAACATTCTTTAACACACCAGATGATATTTTGCATTTCCACTTTGTAGGGAACATCTCAGAGTAGAGGTAGCTAAGAACCTTTTTGGATTAGATCCTAAGGGAACAAAAAAATTGTAAGGAGTGAAAAAGCTCTCTGCTATCACTATGAAGGGGTAAATCCAGCAAAACCTAACTGGTTTTAAGATGGAGCTTAATGAACAGGATTATATGATGAGATTGCTTATGGTAGAAGGAGACTGGACTCAATGAGCCAGGAGGTCCCTTCCAGTCCTCTGTTTTTAGGTTTCCTAAAAGAAATGTATTCAGATTGGGTGCTTGACTGAGTGGCAGCACAAGAGATGGAGAGGCTGATTATTTCTGAGCCATAAACACTAAACCAAATAAAAATGTAAGGAAGGCCTAATGCACTACCCAGTGCAAACTCCTAAAACAAGACATTTTTCTGTCTAAAATTAGCTAGAGACCTTCATAATGTATCAAAAGAGCTGAGTTAATTTCATCCATTCATATGAAGATCAAAATAAGAGTACAAAGTTTTAATGTTAGAATCATAGGGTTAGAAGGGAACGCAAGGGTCGCCTACTCTAACCCCCTGCCAAGATGCAGGATTTGTTGTGTCTAAATCATCCAAGATAGATGGCTCCTTCAGTGAAGGAGGGCTGGGCAGTTTCTTCTGTTGTCCCACTGTTCTTACAGTTAGGAAGTTTTTCCTGAGATTTAATCTAAATCTGCTATGCTGTAGTTTAAACCCATTGTCTCTTGTCTTGCCCTCTGTGGCAAGAGAGAACAACTTTTCTCCATCTTTTTTTATAGAAGTCTTTCAAGTATTTGAAGACTGCTATCATGTCCCCCCTTAATCTCCTCCTTTACAAACTAAACATATTCAGTTCCTCAGCCTTTGCTTATATGGCTTGTGTTCCATCCCTTTGATCATCCTTGTTGCTCACCTCGGGATCCTTTCCAGTTTCTCTACATCCTTTCTATATAGTGATGACCAAAATTGGACACAGTACTCTGGTTGAGGCTTAATCAGCGCCGAGTAGAGTGGTACTATCACCTCCCGTGACTTGCATGCTATGCCTCTGGTAATGCAACCCAAAATTGCATTTGCTTTTTTTGCAACAGCATCACATTGCTCGACCACAACTCCCAGATCCCTCTCAGCAGTGCTGCTGCCAAGTCAGTTATCCCCGATTCTGTATTTGTGCATTTGGAGTATTTTTTTTGTCGGGGACATTGCCCTTTTTTCCAAATATTTTTTCTCTTTCATTGCATTAGTGTGAGGGAATCTTTATAAATATGCACCAGGGTCTTTTCTTGTAGTTTTCCTAAAAACAATTTGTTTTCATTAACATAGTTGTTATTAATCATGTTTATTTCAGTAGTGCCTAGGGATCAACCAAAAATGGGGCTCCATTGAGCTAGGGCAGAGGTCACCTACTTACTATATGTTAGTATAATGCCTAAGAGCTTACAATTTAAATAGACAAGAAAGACACAGAGAAGAGGAAAGGAGTATAATATATAAACAGAAGTAACAATGCAATGGTGGCAAACATCAAATTAGGTTTTGCATTAGAGAATGAGTTGGATGAAATTGTGTTACATATTATTTTTCAGCACCTACTGTTGAAGGTTAACTTCTTTTATTGATAAGATGTCAGATAACTCAGTTCAAACAGCTAATAATCAAAGATATATCTGCACAATACAGAAAAGCAAATACATACCCATCTGGAAGACAGACTTGTAACTTATGTCTTCATTGTATACCAAAATGATAAGCTCAGTTCTACTCTAATTGATAGCTTCCCTTGTTTACAACAAATAGAAAATTTTACAAATTGCAGATTGTACTAGTTTCATACCTGTTTTTCAAGGTACAAAAGCATCTGCACCAATTATCCCTAGCGTACTGTAACAGTTGAACAGCACAATGTTCATATTTGGCAAATGGGAACAGAACATACATCATTTCTCCAAAAAGTCCTACACATAAAAGGAACAGAGATTATACACAGTTTACCACTGGTAAATTTGCACTATAAAGTTTAGTTAGAGCACAAGGCATTCTGGGAATACAACTCCATAGTTATACAACTTAGCAGAAGTACAAAGCCTTCTAGAAATATATATTAGCTAACACCATTGGAGATGGAAGAAAAAAGCCTTATAGAATGTAGGCATGTGTTATAGACAGCACTATAGTCAAAGTGAAGGTGGCAAGGCATGCAGGAGATTCTTACCTTAACCTCTGATGCCCACATTTTAAGATTTTGGGTGGATGTGTTGTGTTCTGATGCCACCTTCACTGTCCTGTGCCCAGTTAGCACACTGTGTGGCGGAGACATCTGAATTACCTGGCACTTCCCCACTAAACATTTTCTCCAACACTTGCCCATAAACCTGTTCAAAGTAATCACTTTATTTTATACAGCCCCAAATTTTCTATTTACACTGTGCTGTGTTGGTTTTTGTATTGAAAAGTAATAGTTGTAGACACTGTTGGGGAGGAGCTGGCAAGTTTTGGCAGCTGGGTAGGGAACATCTGGGGCGTTGGGCACCATGGAAGTCATGGTACGTGGCTGGGATTATGATATGTTGGAGGAGGCAGTTGAGACTCTTGGCATTGGGAATGGGGCTTCACTCTTTCCCATTTGGGCAGGGGGAGATAATATTTTAAATTTGTTTTGTGGGGAGAAGGGCTGTTGTGGTTGTTTGGTGTTTTGTATTATCAAAATGCCTTGAAGCTCCAGCCATGGACCAGGACTCCATTGCACTGTGTGCTGTTGGGCCCAGCTTTGCAGACTTCAAGTAGTCTTACTAAAATCAAATCAAGAGGCCAATTTACTTGAGTAGGTGCTGTACAAGCAGGCCCCTGTTCGCACAGGGTGTTATCCTGCGGAAAGAGCACTTCTGGTAAAGTCCTGAATGCCCTCAACTCTCTATCTTCAACAGGATTTTTGGGTGTCTAACACTTTTAGGAGAGAGATTGCTACCTTGCAGCAGCATGTTTCCAGATCCTACAAACCCTTATGTATGTCACATGATTTAATTTGATATCAGGAGGACTACATTTTATGTGCAAGGGTAAGGGTTTTGTCCAGTCCTGACCACAATGGGAATTTTGCATGTTTAAAGGCAGAAGGATTTCCCTCTACTACCTCTCCTATGAGGCAAAGATACAATCTGTGACTGAAGTAGATCCAAATGTACCTCTCACAGAAACAGGATTTCATGATGCCTGAATTGCACCATGGTTATTTTTTTCTGATTAAAAAACCCCCAGCATCACTGTTGGCAATTTTCAGAAATATCAAAGGATTTGTCTGATGTTTTCTGCTACAGCTTTTCTAATTACTTCTGTAGAAGCAAACTGCACAATATGGCAGCACTGAAGCACATAGAGAGAGATAAAATTAGAAAATATTTGATCGTGAATGTTCACAAAGCAGACCATATTTTTCACATAAAAATATGTAGCCTTTATGTTGCATTTAATCTCTTTGCTTACAGAAAATATGAATACATTTCTGCAGGTTAAGCCACCAATGAATCCAGAATATTTAAATGCCTGGCTTGTAGGCAGACATTGCAGTATGTCTGTTTGCCTCAGCATAGAATAATATTGTAGATAAAGTTAGTTTTGCAAGTATATGAAAAGATCCTGCTTGCTTTACTCATGTGCATAATCCCACTGGCCACTGTATCAGTATAATTTAATTCTAAATCCACAAATTAAGCACAAAGTGCTAACCCTATATTAACAAAATTAAACATAATTTTAGCAGTCAGCTGTAGGATTAAAAATGAGTTGGCTTTTTAACACAGAGTGTGAATAAACATAAGATTTGTGAAAAAACTATCACCTAGGGGCAAATTTTCCTCTTTTTTCCATTGAGGTCTGGTCTACACTACAAGGTTGACCTACATCAAGTTGTTTTTGACCTGATTTTTGCATATGTCTACACTAAATTTGTCTCCCTCCGACATAAGCACCCAGTTACAGTGACACAATAAAACCATCTCCCTGAATGCTACATCAGTTGACCCAGAGTGAGTGCATTACGTGTGTCAACCCTATCAATCCTCCAGCAGCTGTCCCACAATGCCCTATCCACACACACTAGTGGTCACTCACTCACAATTTTGAACTCCGTGCCTGGGGATCACGGATACTGGAAGCCTGCCCTCCTACGTACTTTAAAGCTGTTTCTGAAATGCCTTTTTCCTGACTGCCCACCTTGGTGAACACATCTCCTAGTCTACCTTTTGTGAGCATCTGACCATGCTGGTTCCATGCACACAGAGAACTGCTGGACACACTTCTGTGTCGAGCAGAAAAGACATCATTCATCTTGTTGGCCTGTGGGGAGAAGAGACTGTGCAATCACAGCTAAGGAACAGGTGAATAAATATCCATATCTATGTGCTGACTGCAGAGGGGATTCTCAAACTGGGGCACAACAGGGATGAGCAGCTGTGCTGCGTGAAAGCCAAGGAATTTCGGCAGGCATGTCAGTAGGTGAGGGAAGGCAACAACAAATCTTGGGCCACCCTGCAGACCTGCCACTTCTGCAACAAACTGCATGCCAGGTTTAGTATAGACCCCACTCCACACACAACTGTGGACACTTTGCAGGAGCCTGACATGGACACCTCTGCAGTGCACAATGAGGAAGAGGAGGGAGGGAAGAACTAGAGGGAGATGTAAATCATGTGGTGAGCTATGAACTGTTTGAAACTCTACAGATCAAGTCAGTACCGCCGGGTCAGTGCAGATGAGCCTGCTGAATGAGAAGGGGGTCTGGGTAAGTGTATACATGCATTATTCCTTATAATGTAGCCTGATCTATAGATTTTGTATTAATTATATTGATTACTTAAGAATTCCCAGTTATCACTTTGAGGGTTAACAGGTTCTTGTCCCAAGATCAGGCCCATTCTTATTCAAATTATTATATAGTTGGGAACCTCGATGTGCACAGCTGCAACATTCACACTATAGGAACTCTTCTATGTAGTTTACAAATAGTTTATTAATATATTTAGCAGTCACAAACACCCCAACTCAGTAAAGTAGACAGAGATACTACAAAATGTACATTGGCATATCCATATACTCACACCATCTCTTGCAGAAGAACCTAAAATGTTAGCCATCATCTTCCTCATCACCATCACCTTTCCCCTCATCACCAATGGCCATTTCCCAATGACTACATCTCTTTCTCCTACCGCCCCTAGGCTGCGATGCAACTTTTATAACATGCTATACTGATGCCACTATATTTGATGCATATTCAGTAGGGGTTTCCCCCCTCTTCCTTATTTGTATTTCCACACCTTACTAATGTTGGAGTGTTCTTCTCCTATAGAATAGTATAGCAATGATATTAAATTATCATATATGTCAATTCGTTCCCCTGGCCCTCTTGAGGATAGGTATCTGCGGATGTAACTCATGTACCCGTTATGTATGTCAATTTGTTGCCCTGATACTCTTGTGGTTGGGTCGTGCACTTGTGGTCAGAAATTCCCCTTAAACACTCTATTTCCAACTCCCCAGTACTTGGGGTTTTCTGTTGGGCCATTTATCTGTTCAAAGTTCATAGGCCACAAGCCTTATGCTAACTTGCTGAAGCTAATGACTTACAGGATACAGGCCTGTAGGTTCCTTGTATTACTGCTGAATACAATGGAAGGCAGTGAATATAATAAAGGCAAGCTAGCCCTATAGGCTACAATAAGCACATTTTATCTTTTTGTTGCCTGAATGCTCCTCTCCCTGCCTCTCCTGTCCCTCTCTCTTCTTCCCCTTTTAAAAAAGGCACCCATCCCATCTGCAGTTAGAGAACAAAGGCCCTGACTTTTGATCGCTCACTTAACTTACAGAATGTTAGAAAATAACACTGCTCATAAAAATATTGGCAATATTCAATACTCTTTGTCTCTACTCAGACCTGTGGTAGCCAGTGACTAAACTTTCCATGCAATAGACCTTCCCTGAGGTTTTTTTTGTCTTCCTCTGCAGCATGGGGCACAGGTCACCTGCAGGTTTAAACCTGTGTAAATGGTGGATTCTCTGTACCTTGAAGATTTTAAAGCATGATTTTCGGACTTCAGCCAGAGGTTATCGGTCTGTTACAGGAGTTACAGGTGAGGTTCTGTGCAGCCTAGATGCTCATGATGGTCCCTTCTGATCTTAAAGTCTATGAGAAGAATTGGGTTCTCATGCCTTAATCCAGCTGCAAATAATAGCCATGGTTGTATTTCCATAGATCCATTTCAGTCTAAATCAATAGAGCCCCTTACTGATTTTGTGGGAGAATCTCAAGTCTCCAGGGGAAACCAGGGAGTGCTTTATTAGGCATTCCATGCTACTCCCTTTCCTGGAGCATATGTTGGGTTACTTAAAAAAAAAGATTATAAGAAAACATAAGATCCTGGATAGATCCCCACAGTCCTAAAACTCAGAGTCAAATATTGCTTACTTTGCCAATGCAAATATATCCATGTAGTCACCCCACAGGTAATCATGCCCAGACCCTCAGAATTCCAGGATTGTTCCTTTTACAGAAAAAAATCTCAAATATTTGTTTTTCCAATTTAATTTCAAATGATTCAAATGCTGGAATTTCCACCATGATATAGAATCTACAACAGACTTCAGAAGAGCAGAATGAATGATATGCAGTGCCATATTGTAGACAGGTAAACTCTTAGTTCCAAAACAATATCTGGGAGCCACAGTGAAATGTTAAGTCATTTGATACTAAACTTCACACAGTCTAACTATAGGATTGATCCTCAGAGTTTGAAAAGAAACCCTCATTTCTTGGTGTTTTTACAGTCCTTGTCAAAGTCACCTTGAGAACAGCATCTCTGTTTCAGCACTGCTCTCAGCTAAAATTCAAAGGCAAGCAAAAATGAAATATGCATATATGTATGTATGATCCTTTCCAAAACCTAATAAATTAATCAAGGATTCAGTTCTAAAGATGGGTTTTAGTTTGTGAGAGTGGATGTTTCTTATTTCATTTAAATAAGTTCTCTTTTACTTGTATTGAAGCATTAATATAACAACAGGTTTCCGAGGAGCAGCCGTGTTAGTCTGTATCCACAAAAAGAACAGGAGTACTTGTGGCACCTTAGAGACTAACAAATTTATTAGAGCATAAGCTTTCGTGGGCTACAGCCCACTTCTTCGGATGCATATAGAATGGAACATATATTGAGGAGATATATATACACACATACAGAGAGCATAAACAGGTGGGAGTTGTCTTACCAACTCTGAGAGTCCAATTAAGTAAGTGAAAAAAAAAAACTTTTGAAGTGATAATCAAGATAGCCCTGTATGTGTGTATATATATCTCACTATATGTTCCATTCTATATGCATCCGAAGAAGTGGGCTGTAGCCCACGAAAGCTTATGCTGTAATAAATTTGTTAGTCTCCAAGGTGCCACAAGTACTCCTGTTCTTTTTTTAATATAATAGTGTATTCAGATACTGGGGGTTGTCTTGTTTCAATCTCATCTGTAATCTCAAGCAAAGATGGAAGTTTAGATGCTAGATGTATGTTAGCGCCACACGAAAGAGTAAATGACTTACCCAAAGTTATGTAGGGTAGCTGTGACATGGCTGAGCATACAGCCCAGATGTGAGTTTCATATTATTCTGTGTATGACAGCTGAAGACTCCTAGAACCTCATAGAAGGTGAAGAGAATCTCATAGATTTGGACCATAACTTAACTATCTCACCCCCCGAAAATAACTAGGGTTGAGTGAAATTTTTCAACCAAAACTTTTTGAGGAAAAAAATGCAGATTCAGCAACACGAAAACATTATGCCATTTCACCCAATTGTTCATATAGACAAAAAACCCTACAATTTCCCCCCAAAATCAAAATGTTTTATTTCTACATTTTAAAAATGAAATATATTGCTATTTTGGTTCAAAATAAAAGTTTGTTTTGAAATTTCCTTTAATTTTATTTTTAAAAAATCAAAATCTTTTTAAAGTGTTCAAAATTGAAATGAAATGTTTCATTGGACTGTGTGTGTGTGTGTGTGTGTTTGAAATTGCCACCAAACTGAAAAATCCATTATTTGCCTAGGAAAATCAACTATCAAAAAAGAATTTTCCTGGTGATAATAAATCAGAATGAAAATCTCTAATAAAATTGTTTTGACATCTCTGTAACAGCTAGATGAAAGTCATTTGTTGTCATTTGCTGTAAAATCTTATCAGTTAAGAAAATCAAGCTACTCTATTTTTGCATATTACTGCTTCATTTGTCTGGCAACTTGCTTATTTCTCATGCAGTTACTTTCATCTCACAATGTTGATGTTGATGAAAAATCCACTCTGCCCAAGCAACTGATGCAGGAGCATGGTTATCCATTACATTTTATAACATTATTTGGCTCTGACATTGTGGCTGTTATTGAAACTGCCCTTTTCCCCCACAGGGGCTAATTAGCATTTGCTACTTCAGTGAAGCTGATAATGGAACTCAATGGCCAAAAGACAACTGGAGGGTCCTTTTAATAATCTTGTTTGTCATGATGTAATGACAGCTCCATTCATGTGCTTAATAATTTGCTTATTCAGCTAGCTGCCTGGATGATTTACTGCTGTTTTATCTCTGTTGAAAGGATTATCTCCAGTCTGAACATAAAAAGAGCAAAATTTCAAAATATAACAATTTAATGGCCTTAAATTTAATTTCAGGATTCTTGTCCAGGTGAACTGGAATGGGGGAATTGACCTTCTAGATACAGTATGTGCACTTAATCATGGAATTGATGCCCTGTTCATTCTACTGAGAGTTTTGTAGGCTTTCAAGTATAGAACATAAACACATCTGCGTTGGTACCTAAACTTTTCCAAAGGCTATCACTAATTTTGCTGCTTCTTTATTTACACTGTTGAAGTAATTGGTCCAATCATCCCAACAGTGATCCTCATTGCCAAGTATCAGGGGGTAGCCGTGTTAGTCTGTATCTACAAAAACAACAAGGAGTCTGGTGGCACCTTAAAGACTAACAGATTTATTTGGGCATAAGCTTTCGTGAGTAAAAACCTCACTTCTTCGGATGCATAGAGTCTCTATGCATAGAGTCTCTATGCATCCGAAGAAGTGAGGTTTTTACTCACGAAAGTTTATGCCCAAATAAATCTGTTAGTCTTTAAGGTGCCACCAGACTCCTTGTTGTTTTTGTCCTCATTGCCAAGTTTCTTGCCCACATCCCAGGTATCTCCCAACTTCATCACAGCAGCCCTCTAGTCCACAGCCTCCCCTCTTACACCATTCCCTGCAAACTATGTGCTCCATTCAGGATGCAGATTGTTTTCCCTCTTGCTGCTCCAGCCATCTCCTCCCCTTCCTGGCAGATGACCAGGATGATGGTGATCTAGTCTAGTGGTCAGAGGAAGCATCAGGTCTAGTGTTTGGCGCTGGCATCACAGCCAGAGTCAGTAGTCAGGAGCCAAAGCCAAGGGTCCCACTGGAGGGGCAGAATAGCAGGGAAGAAGGGGTTCAAGGCAGGGGCAGGACAGAGGCAAGGCTGGGTGCAAGGCAGAAGTAGCAGGAACAAGGTAACAAAGGGGCAGGCACAATGGTGGGCATGAGCACTGAGAAACCAGCGAGCTGATGCTGGCTTAAGAGCCAGCCTGCTGGCCTCTGCAGCCAAGCAAGTGGTGTGACTAATAAGGGAGCCTGCTGCAGATCAGCTGTACTGATAAGGCTGCCCGGAGACTAGCTCGGCTACAGGCCCTGATTCCAGACAGTACCCCCCACCCTTCAGGATGCCATCTAAGGGCCCCGGGACCTGGTTTCTCAGGGAAGGTGTGCAGGAGATCTGGAGCATGGAAGTGTTCTGTAGGTTCCCATGGACATTCATCTGGGGCGTAGACATACCAGTCAGTTAGATATTGTTCTTTTCCTCACACCTGACAAGAGTCTAGAATCTGCCAAAATACATATTCTTCTTCACCCCAAATGGTTATTGGTGGAGGATGGGGGAGCAATACAGAGTAGGAAGGGGATTTAGATTAATGGTTTTAGAAGACCTCCATGGAAGACAGGGTCAGTCTTGAGGGAATCTAGTAGCTGTAACTTGAAAGTAACCAGGTTAATCTGTTCCATGATCTGGAATGGCCTTGATACGGTTCAGTTTTGCAAAGGAGCGAGCTGATCACAGATTCCAGGTGGACAACCACACCTTATCCCCTAACTGAAGCCAAATGTTAGCTGGTGGGACTGGTTGGCATACATTTGTAGGTTGCTTTGGCAACATCTAACTGCCTATGGAGTTCCTGATGTACCTGCTAAATCTGGGTCATGAGTTTGACACCCTTGAATTTCTTGGATTTATAATCTTACCCAAGGGACTGGAAATGGACCCCCGAGCAGAGGGAAATGCTCAACATGGAACTAAATGTGCCATTTTGGTTAAGTGGTCAACCACCACTAGAATGGTTGGGTGGCCTTGGGAAGGTGGTAATTCCATGATAAAGTACCTGGACATGATGGCCTAAGGCCAAGGCCCTGGCTGGAGGATACCCAGTGATCTTGAAAGGGGGATATTGGTCTGGGCACAAAGGTCGCAGGACTCCCCATAGGACTCAACAGAGGTGCATATGGCAGGCTACCAAAAATTCTTGGAAACCAGGGTCTTAGGTTTTGGACTGGCCCAAGTGGCCTGCTCGGGGAGCATCGTGGCAGAAGTGTAGGACTCAAAGCCAAGTGGCCCATTCAGGCACATAGATGTGTCCCTCATGGTATAGGATCCTGCCATGGAATGTGAAGCTTGTGGCAGTCTGGACCTGATCTAAGGCTTGATGGGTTTGGGTGGCAAAGGGATTGCTAGGTAACTCCGAGTGGATGGAGGATAATAGATCAGAGGCTCTGGTATCAAGAATTTAGTTTGATGGCATCAGAATCATGGACATAGGCTCCTCACCAGATTGTAGTACTCATCTTTTTGTGGCAACACATCTGCTTTCCTGTTCCTTCTTCCTCACCAAAAGGTGACCACAAACTCAAATTGCATGAAGAAGAGGGATCAGATTGCCTGCCACTGGTTCAGATGCCTGGCCATTTTTAGATATTGCAAATGTTATGGTCTATCAGAACTTGGACCAAGAACCTAGTACTCTCCAGGAGATGGTGGCATTCTTCAAAGGCTGTTTTGATGGCCAGTAGGTCCTTGTCCAGGATGTCATTGTTTATCTCAATGGGAGTGAGTTTTCATGAGTAAAAGGTGTGCAGATGAATACAGTCACCAGGAACAGCAGGTTGGGAAAAGACTGACCCCCTAATGAATCATAGAATCATAGACTTTAAGGTCAGAAGGTTAGGGTTAGGGCGGGGTCTGGGTGCGAGCTGTGATTAATTTCTGTTTCAAACTATAAACAGCCATCGGTGCCTCTGGGGACCATGAAACTGGGCTCCATTTCACAGCAAGCCTGTGAGAGGTCTGGCCAAAGCAGAGAATCCTGGAATAAATCAACTATAAAAATTAGCAAAACCCAAAAACATTGGTTTTCATGAATATTCTTTGGTGCCACACAATCTGTCATGGCTGACACCTTGCAGGGGTCCATTTCCAGTTCCTTAGGTGAGATTATAAATCCAAGAAATTCAAGGGTGTCCTGGTCAATCTCACATTTCTCCAGTTTGGCATATAGATGATTAGATGATTCTGGAGTAGTCTTTCAAGAACTCTGTGCTCATGCTGGTTGTGAAGAGCTGGGTCTTTAGAGAAAATCAGAATGTCATCAAGGTAGATAATGACAAAGTGGTCCATTATATCTTACTATATATCATTCATAATATGTTGAAAGGTTCCTGGAGGATTGCATAGGCCAAATAGCATGACTAGATATTCATAATGCCCATATTGAGTACAAAAGGCAATCTTCCACTTTTCTCCCTGTGTGCACCAGGTTATGGGCCCCGTGCAGATCTAACTTTGTGAAAATACAGGCTATGCATTCCTGGTCTAAGAGCACATTGATAAGTGGGTACAGGTAAGAGTTTTGTATGGTCACCTGGTTAATCAATAAGCAGCTGCGAAGAGCCATCTTTCTTCTTGGAGTGCCTGATGGAGACAGGGATTGATGGATGGATGGAATCCTTCTGAAGTTTCTCTTGCAAGTACAGGTGGCGAGCTTGACATTCAAGTTCGGAGAGGCATATATCTGACTAAATGGGATCTCAACATCAAACTGGAGATTGACTGGGTACATGCTGGGCATGTTGACTAGGCAATTGTAAGTCCAATGTGGTATTTGTGGGGGTTTTGGCCAGGGCCAGTAGAACTGTGGGAGGCACTGGCGGGTCATGGCAATCTTGCTTCCTGAGAGTCAGGCTTGTCCAGTGTATCACATGAACCACAGAGTGTACCAGTCTGTTTCTTGGCTTCTGGGAGGCAGGATAGCTGGAAATGCTGGGAGTTAATATGTAGGGTCCCTTTTGGCCAGTGAAAGTTACTACCCAAATCTGACACTAGGCATTCCCACAATGGCCTATCTATATCTGTCACTTAATCTTCAATTACTCTGTTTTTGGTAGATGAAAGGAGGTGGCTCATCCTAGAGGAACTGTGAGGGTTTTACCAGGAGGTTTCCCTCCAACCTGTGGAGAACTCCCCAGAACAGACTAATTCTGTTAATCCCTGGGAGGACACAGATAGAGCCTTCTGCTAAAAGGATTGAGATTCAGGCAGCAATCTTCGAAAACAAAAATATTCTTTATTTAACACAATATGCCCCAATACAGTAAATGTAAAGCATATACTTGGAAAAAGGTAAACATAAATTCTCTCAGTACAGATCACAAAATAATACAAATCTTATTAGCACAGATGCATATTAAGGTATTCAATATTATGATATCATGCAGTTAGAAATGGCTTTTCAGTGGTTACATTCTATATGTGATGGCTGGTCACATATACAGACATCCAGCTTTATTATTTCAAGCATACACATTCTTTCAATCTGATTATTTTTTATAGTGGAGTCATCATGCTTACTTTATCCACTGTCTTCCTTCCCTCTGATCTGTTAAAAGTTTTCTTCTCTGTCAATGCCTACTGCCGCCATTGTCATGCCTTCTTCCTTCTTTCTTTGTGATTTCAGCTCTTTCGTTCTATTAATAACTCCACTGCTGCTTCCACTCACTCCAGCACATCCACTCACACTGATTGAAGTCTTTCAGCTCTGTGCCTTAGATACAGATTCTAGCTCTTTCGTTGGTCCTTTCCCCATCTTATGGACCAACCACAGCTGCTAACATATCTGTCAATCAAAGCCAGACCCGTTTGAAGACCTGTGCTATTAAAGCTGGACCTGTTTCAGAAACTATTCTATGCTTACCTGACCCCTCCCTTCAGGTTTTGGAGTGACCTGTGTCTCATCTCAGCCTGCTTGCTTACTATTGGCCAAATTGCTGCAAGACCGCCATTTTAATTTCTTGGGCTGTGATTGCTTGGACCACCATCTTGTTTTCCCTAGCTGTAACCTCTTAAAACCATCTTTATTAACTATTAAATCCTTATAACTATAGAGCAAATTATGCATGTATGTAGGTCTTAACATGATTCACCGTCATGACTCTATTTTGTTTCTTTGATTAGGCCTAAATGTCAGTCCTTTCCCTCCCTCCCCTCACTTCAGCTAATGGTATCAGGACAGCATTTTTAATGCTGTTTCCTCACACAGAATAGAGCACCTGAAAAATCTCTTATATCAAAAGTGAGGATCATGGATGGTAAACCAGGGCATACCTAGGATGATGGGAGCATAAGGGGCCTGGATTAATTCAAAGTGCTTGATTGTAATGATCTTTAAAAGGCTAATTTGCTTAGGGCTGGACAAAGTAGGCCTTAATTCAGATGACATCTTGGAGAGGAGGTTTAAATAGTATCTTGGCCATATCTTCAGCTGGTCAAAAATCAACATTGTCTTCAGAGGAGCTTTGCTGATTTTGACCAGTGGAATATCTAAATCTTCGTGTTTACTGGGCTAAATCCACAAGAATGAGATTTCCGGGGAAAAAGTGGATGCATTTTAAGGATCAGTAATGGATTCATTTTAAGGAAGTGTCTTATAAATTTTACATCTGCATGTCCCCTTTTGTATTCTGTAAGAGACTCTGGCTATAAATAATCCAGACCTTGGGCAGAGGAGAGAGTCCGCCTAACAGAGTGAAATCCCACATGGATGTGGTCTGAGAAAAGATAACTTTCAGCCATATTCTGTGAGGTAATACGCATTGTTTAATATACTGGCTCACCCATCCTTTGTTGTAGGAAAATGTTATGTTCAAAGATCCTTTTATTTTATTTTTTCTGTATGTTCTTTTCTGCTTTGCCTAACTTGATCGAAACCACTAAAACATTAATGAAAGTTTGGGGTTGTTTTGTTTAAGTAAATGGTACCGTTAGGTAATTTTGTGAAAACTTACAGCCTGAGTATTTTAAAGAGACACTTTTCCCTGTCTCCTAGCTGGAGGCAAGTAACAATTATGTGACTGGGAAGCAGGTTGTTGGGCATAAGTAAAGAAGAAGGTGGCAATCTCAAACCACAGGACTTGCAGACACAAAAAGACAATATAGCTGTGTAATAAATAACATTACAGTCGGGGCGGGGAGGCTGGATGATTCAGATGACCAGTTACGAGATATGGGGCCAAATTCAGAGATGAGGTATAAATTAAGCCTCCTTGTGTTAATTTAGAGTCCTTTAAACTCATCACAAAACTACACCATCATATAGGCGTAAGGCTTCCAGTTCTGTCACCACCAGCATTCAATTAACTTTTGAATAGCTAAGGAAAAGGTACACATTCATTTTGAAGACTGCATAACTTAGCATGTTTTGTTCTACATGTTTAAAAACGATGGTAAATTGATGTATTTAGGCTCATTTCTGCCCTTATTTGGAGACGCATAAGAGCTCAGGCAATAGGAAGGGACCCAGAACCAAACTGCGGAGGTATGTGTGGAGACCTATGCCTCTTCTCAACCCAAACACAATGTTAAAGTAAGGGAAATTGGGTTGAGGAAATGCAGCTCCTCATCTTCTGTTAAATACTACTCCTGAGGGAATTGGTGATAAGGCTACCCCCGACCTTGACAAAGCACAAGGGCTGGGTCTGCCCCAGAGGTCCATGTCCCGGGTTGGGCAGGGGGTGGGAGGGCTGCAGGGTGATCTCACCAGTGCCATGCCAGAGCCTCCACATTTATTTATTGATAAAATTTGTAGAATTTTAAAATATTGTGCGCACAATTTTTATTTTTGGCAATTTTTTTTTTAATTTTTTGGTGCAGAATTCCCTCAGGAGTAGCAGGTGAAGCAACTCACAAGGTTAGCAGCCCCGTGCCAGGCACACCACATGTGGAGAAGCAGGTTCAGCCCGTGAGGATGCAAGTGTGAAGGGGCTTAGTGTGGGGTAAAAGTGTTCGGTGTGGGGCAATCTGGATGAGGCTGGCTCAATATGTGTGGGAGGGGTCTAGGATGTGTGGGGGGGATCTGGATGCACAGGGGCTCGTTGGGAGGTTCCAGGTGCAGGGGCAGTGAGACTCTGCAGGGGAGGTCCAAGTGAAGGTGTTTGGGGCTCAGTAGGTGGGTCTGAGTGAGGAGGGGACTGGACTTGGTGGAGAGTCCAGATACTGGGGCAGTGGAGCGTGGTGTGATAGAGGTCCTGGTGCAGCTGGTTGGGGCTCAGTGGGGTGGGGATTCAAGTGCAGGGAGGTTAGTGGAGGGTGGTCTGGGTGCAGGGGAGGGGATCTAGATGAAGGGGGGTGGGGTTAATGGGGGGGCTGGGTATGTGGGAGGCATGTGCATGGGGGTTGGGTGGACAGGGGAGCAGCTGAGGAGCTGAGCAGTGATGGGGGCAGGAAGTATGGGGGAGGGTGTTGACACAGGGGAGGTTTCTGGGGATGAGTCTGAGCTAGTCCCGAACCTGTCCCCGGCCCTCATCCTGGCCCTGGCCCCAGCGGCTCTGTGCAGGGGAAGTGCACTCCTCTCCCACCTCAGCCCAGTCAGGACTAATAGTTGAGTCCAGTGCAGGGTAGGAGCCACCAGCCAGGCTGGGGGTGGGGTTCAATGGGGGGGGGCTAGGTGTGTATGGGAAACTCTGGATGGAGGGTGTGAGACTTGGAAGGGGTTTTAGATGTGGGGGGCTCGGCAGGGGGTCTGGGGATGGGAGGATCCAGATGCATTGGGGTTGGGTGGATGGGGGGTGGATCTGACCCAGCACCAGCCAGTGCTTCCCCAGCCCCTCTCCCCCACAGTGATTTACCTCTCTGCCGGCTTCTCGGGGCACCCAAAATGATGTGGCCTTTTTTCTTCGGGGAAGAAAAGAAATCTGTGCTGGACATGAATTCTGCATGCACGCAGTGGCACAGAATTCCCCCAGGAGTAAGAGAGAGAGAGAGAGAGAGAGAGAGAGAGAGAGAAAGAGCTTCCCTGTTTCCCTTCCCTTTATCCCAATTCCTCCTACAGCTCCTACTGCCCATTCCCTCATACAGCAACCTTTCTACCAGGTCCCAGATCACCAAGCAGGTGGGCAAGGAGAAGTGGCCAGTTCCCACTGAAAGTCCTTATGATGAAGCTTTGCCCTCTCTTTGCAAGTGAGTGAGAACAGAACGCTTGCTCAGGTCTCTCTCAGGCAGAATAAGCACTCAGATGCTGCTCCCCAAGTCAGACATGGTTTCCATAAGCATTTGAAATTTGGGGTGTCTATATAAACTGGCCTAAAGCTCTGAACCTTTTGAAATTCATGTCTGACTAGAAGAAGAAGCAGACAGCAAAACAAACCTCTTTATCTGACACCAGCATTTGCTGGAAGATTGTCTTTTAACTACACTGTTGAAACTACAAATAACCAGAGAGGAGAGTGAACGAATTTTAAGAGAAAAATACTAGTGGAAACATTAAAGATATTTTCTGAGAATACCTAACCTGCTACAAAGTTGTTGGGGGAGAAGAAGGAGGAAGCAATCCCTTTGATAACCTTTAGCCCAGTGGTCATGGCCCTAAGTTGGAATGTGGGAGACCAAAATCAATCAATCCTCCTTCTGTTTGATTTGAACTTGGGTTTCCTACCTCTAAGGAATGTGCCCTTAACTACTGGACTATAGAGTCATTCTCACTGACTCAATGCATATTTAATTATTTGTCCACAGGGGAACAACTTTAATGAGAGAGACTGAGAGAGTCCAACACCTGAATATCCTATAGCCCTCTGGTTAACGCCCTCCAACTCATAAGTGGGAAACCATAGGAAGAAAAGTTCAAATCCCTTTTCTCTATAAGGAAGATGGGGGAATTGAACCTGGATTTCCCACATCCTGGGTGAGTACTAAAACTAGGCTAATGGCTATTAAGGATGCCTCCTCCTCTGCCTGTGGCATTTCTTACAAAAATCAGCTTAAATGCCTACTCCAGGAGACAGGTTATGGCTGAGATCAAAGACAGGTCTGGATTTAGGTTCCTATGTCCCAGCTTTTCTTGGCATATACTATTGGCTAGCTTAGGTGGTTCCTTGCTCAGTATGTGGACTTTTGTGAATCTCATTATTTGATGCCTATTTCTCCCCATGCATTCTATAGGGATCCAAAGTGCCTAACTTGAGGCTATGGATTTCACTGGGTAGCTAGACACCTAAAGGTTAGGTTTTGTGATGCCTAAGTCTCTTTTTGGATCTAGCCGTCAGTGATTTCGGAGGATACTAACCTTCAGAATGGTCCTGAATCACTTCAGCACCATTGAAAATCCCACCCTATCTTCTTAGCAATGGACTTGGGATTTTTAAAGAAGGCATTTAGGCACCCAATTCCCACTGATATTCAATGGTATTTGGGCATCTGTGGGGGAGATTTTCAATGGCACAATAGGCAATGAGGCGCTCAACTTCCATTGAAAATCAATGGGAGTTGGATGCCTTGAAGTCAATAGATAAATTGGAAGTTAATAGATCCAGTTCCATCATTTGCCCTATATGTTTATCTCCCTAGAATGCATGGACTTTACCATACTTTAAAACATGGACTTAAGAATTGGAAGCGGGTTGAAGGATATTTTTGTGGTATCCTATTTAGACACAGGTAAAGGATATTCTAAAACAATGCAGTGCTTGCATATGACTAATGTATTAATATGTCTTTATTTAAATAATGTATAATAAAGGTTCCAGAACATAGTAAATCAATAAAAGGGCTGTGCAAAATATTCAGACCAAAACCTCAAGTTAGATGAAACTCAGCTGGTTTCAGGTATCATTGCCAACCCAGACCTTGGGCTAGGAACTCTGAAAGCGTCAGCAGTATGCTTTGGTCACACAGACTGTTTGCTACTAGTTCAGGGTCTGCGTGTGGAGAACATGCTACATAGAGACCATTAATTTCCATATTAACTCTCCAGAGATTTCCCACTTATGTTTCCTTTACTCTTTTTCATTCTACATAGTACTGAGCAGTATTTGGCTCAATGTTCTTTGGCCAAATTCTGTTCTAAGTTACACTGGTAAATCTGAAGGATTCTGTAATCAGAGCAACTTCTGGTTTACAGCAGAGTAAATGAGAGCAAAATATGAACCTTTAAGTACTTGTCAATTAAACCAAATATGGTGTTAAGTTACAGTTTTCTCTATCATTGGAAACGGTATGTTTCAGCAACTTTGTAGATTTCTTCCATCATACGCCAATTACTTGAGCATATCTCTTTACTTAGCTTGTACATTTGAAACCACAATTAAGTTTCCCTCTGCTCTGCAGTACAGCATTAAGCAAATCCTAATATTCTTCATTATAATAAATTATCTTATCTGCAGTATACATCAGTTCAGTGAACAGTTCAGCAACAACTGATTTTACTTCCAGCAGCTCTGTTTCACTAGCATCTACATAGTACAGCATTACCTGAGATACTATTGTGATGATAATTAAGAGTCTGATTGAAGTCCTTTGGAAGTCAATAGGGGCTTTTCCTAGACTTCTGTGAGAGTTGGGTCCATTTCCATGATGGATAGTTGGCTAGATCATTGATCACTGGTGTGAAAATATATATTCCTTTCATAAGGAAATGCCCCCATAACTTACCAAGGGCAGAGTCTAAGTGTGGCATCTTTACCAAAATGGAAGTAAATGTATCACCATACTGTAATCCCTCTATGCCAGTTTTTAAAGACCCTTTAAAATATTTTGTATATATTTTAATTAACATGACTGGGGTCAGACGAGGGTTGCTGCTACAGGGTCTCAGTCCTGTGCGATTGAGAAAGATTCCAAAAAGCAGAGGATTTCTAACATTTATCTGAAACTAAACTTAAAATACAGGAACTCGACTCTCCAAAACTGATTTAATTTCCTTTTAATGTTCCTGAAAGGCTGCCAAGATTTAAATTGAACTTCTGAATTCAATTTTGGTTTAAGGAGTATGATATTAGCCAATGCAGTCCCATTTATTTTAAAGTTTAGGGATCTTTTCATCAAAAAGTGCTCCAGGCTGTGTATGTTTTGTGAACATAGGAAACACAACACATTAAAAATACCCAGAATCTGTCCATCTTCTGTCACACTGCACACCAGTGTAGCCTATATGGATAGGTATTTGGTAGTAAGGGATAGGTATAAATTAAGGCAACAATTCAATGAGCCTACAAGCCGCAATAGCTTAACTGAACTAATCAAGGTCTAAAAAGCCTTAGCATAAGCAGCTAACCAATAGTAAACTTAGATCATAAGATATCACAAGTTAGAATGCCCCTGGTTGTCTTTGGCACCAGTAAACTTTCCCCAACAAACCCCTCCAGTGCCCTCTTCTGCTAGTCTCTGTAAAGCATACAGAATGACAACCGCCCCACCTACCTAGCTACAGCCTCCCTCCTTATTCCCAATGCAAGGTCACAAGTCCCAGTACTCACAGCCCCATACAGCTCTGGGAGATGGTGATACTGGGTCTAACTCCAATTTGTTCTTCTCAGGTACTCCTCCTGGCTCCTGTCCTGGGGCATCCCCAGTTGGCTGCTCTGTCTCTCTCAGGCTTCATGCTGGTTCTTAGTTGCTTTGCTACATGGAGGCCTGCTCACATCTAGCCCATTGGTCTGGAGGTCTAGCTTCACACACACCAATGTTGCACACTCTCTCTCTCCACCCTCCTCCTCTAGTGGTGGAGAGCATTTCCTCGTCCTAGAACAGCTAGCACTTTCTCTACTTCAGCACAGGTTTTAAAAGGACCGTGCTCTCCAAACCCCCTGGTGGTTATACACAAGCGAGGGATTCCCATGTAATTGACTACATAAGATATCAATAGAAACTCCGTATGGCCAATTTACACATAGTTATTGATTCACAGGCCCTGTGCTTGATGATACAGTGTCACAGGTAGCGTCCTTCCCATGATTCATCACTCTAATTATGCTATTGATTGCGGAATGGTTTTACTCTTTTCTCATCTCTGCTACTCCTATAACTAATCTTTGACATGAGATCAACAAAGCAGAGAGGGAAAAGTAAGGTGCCTTAACACAGAGTTGCTGATTTTACTGTCATTACACAGGTTAAAATCCATGACTAATTTATGGATGGCCCCTGCATTGGTGCTTAGGGTGCATGAGGGTGCAAGGAATCTTTCTTCATTTTGTATCTTTGGGTGGAGGCCATTCACAATATGGCTGGTAAGCACAGGCTATCCTGTCTCCTAGGGCCCCCATGGGAGCTACCTACCTGAAGGAGGTGTGGGGATGTAAGAAAGGTGGGACTTCTCCCATACAAAGGCCAAGAATAATCACAGTGACTGAACAATCTTATACTTCTACAATCCTACAATTCAACTCTATTTGGCATACAATGATTATATATATGACATGATATGTTAGTTAATCCTAACATCACCCAATAAATGGACAATAAAATGAAATAATCGACTACAGGTCCTATCCTTATGTACCCGTCCTATAGAATTTAATTGAAAATGATTACCTTTGTATCCGTGGTTTTAGACAATCCTCTAGAATTTAATAGAGAATTATATTCCTATCAAACAATTCTATAGGCTACTTTTAATAACCTATGTAAAGAATCTTTTTCACTAAATCACTACGTTTGCTATTCTTTAGACTAACTTCTATGAAGAGTTAGCTACAATCCCTCCTAGCTCTCTGCTTGGGCAGCACAGTTGTGTATCAACCTTTACTCAAGATTATATTATTACAAATTCTAGTCCTAAGGATTGAGGGGGAGAAGGATTCAGAGATATTGGTACAAACTGAAGCCCAATTCTATAATATATAGCTTCAACTTTCATTGAAGTGGAAGGTGCACATCATATCATAAGGAAAAGCCCTCTCAGTGAACAAAAGGCAGCCTTCTGTCAGGGGAAAAAATGTCTGAATCGAAGACTAGCCAAGAAGCTGAAAAGCTCATCCTAACTTAGCATAGGAGCACGTGCCAATCAGTGGATTTTACAGTCCTTTTTCCAGGAAATAAGAGGTAATGACAATGTTGTTACAGATGACAATCCAAAAAAATATACATACAAAATCCTGAATAAGAAAGATCTGGGGGAAATGGAAGATAAGACCCTGTGGTGGGGCGGTGCCCCACCCTTCGAGGAAAAAGGCTGAACCAGGCCTGAGGGGCTGCACAGACCAGCAGCCAATCAGCCAAGACCTGGGAAGAGCCAATCAGGGCAGGGAAAGAGGCAACCAATCAGGGCGGGCTAGGTCCTATATAAAGGGTGCCTAGCAAAGGAGAAGCCAGTCTGACTCCCTGAATAGTGAGGGAGAAGGATTGGCTTCTTTGCTAAGGAGCAGCACTTTGGATAGAGCAGTGCTGGGCAGGCCTGGGAGAGCAGAGTGGAGTTCCAGTCCAGATACCTGCCAGGCTGTGGCCCTTGCTAGATGCGGTAGAGAAGGTGCATAGGGCCAAAGGGGAAGTGGCCCAGGGAAACTAGGCAGAGGAGAGAGAAGGACAACAGAGGGAGGCTGCTGCTAGAGGGTCCATGGGACAGGACCCAGAGTAGCAGGTGGGACTGGACCGCCTCCTTCCCCGCCTTTGTATTGCCCCCGGCCACTGAGGAGAGGGGCCGAGACAGACTGTGACCTACCCCTGAGATAAGGGGCTAGACTCTAAGGTTGCGGTTGGCCACCAAGGCAGGGGCAAACAGAGGACTGCTGTTAACAACCCCCACCCCCTCCGGAAGTGGGTGAGACCAGAGTAATGGGCAGTGCTCTGAAACGGATGAAGACTGTCCTGAAGAGGATGCCACCGAGCAGGGAGCAATGCGGGTCCCAGGGCAGCAGAACAGAGAGAATGGGTGAGCTACCATGTAATGAGGACACCCCAGAGTGTTCAAGAGCTAATTCCTGGAGCGACCAGCAAGGGGCGCCAGTGGTGGTGAGTCAAATCCTGTTGCAGACCCTAAAACAGTGTTCTCCAAACTGTGGGGAACACTCCCCTAGGGGGGCACAGAGGAATGTTTGGGGAAGTGCACTGTGGGGCCCAATCCAGCCACCATGGGGAAAGAGGTAGCTCCACTCTGCCCCCAGCCCAGCTCCAGTTCCATTTCCAGCTCTGCTCCAACCTCAGCCTAGCTCCGACCCCAGCTACAGCTCAACTCCGCTCCCACCTCTGGCCCCAGCCACAGCTCCACTCCACCCCATGCTCTGCCCCCAGCGCAGCTCTGCCCTCATCCTCTCCCCACACTCCCACTGCTAACAGGGAGTTTCACAAGGGAGTTTGGAAGGTGAGTGGGAAGGGAGCGAGGGTCCCTTGCTGGTTCTATCTGTTTTCCCTTTATTCCCCTTAAAACCTATAAACCAACTACATTCAAAACTTCTTGCTTAAACAACTCTTTCAGCGGACAGGGGGCTGCAGACAGGGGAGTTTGAGAGGGAGTTTGACAGAGGGAGGCTTACAATGGTTAGGAAGATCCACAACATCTGTGCCAGCATTGCTTCTGTCTCCTCCACTTGCACCTGTAGCCAGACAGCGCCTGAGCATGGATGCTTCTACCCAGATCCTGGTGGGGTTTTGCAGAGACTGTGACTTGCAATTTCCACTTACTGATATCCAGGCTGAGGGGACCATCCAATGTGAAAGGTGCCTGCTGGTGGAATCTCTCAGACAGCAGGTGGGAGAGCTACAGGAGGAGGTGGCTAGGTTGCGGAGCATCCGAATCCACGAGCAATTCCTGGACAGTGTCCATGTGGAGACAGCTGAGGTAGCTGTCCCAGTACACAGGACTGCTGATACACCACTGGTGGAGGAGGAGATGGCTCAGGGTGGACACTGGCAGCTGGTTACTTCTGGCAGCAGGCAGTGCTCCACCCCTGCTCCAAACCCTCCCGCCGTGGTAATAAGTAACCGTTATGCTCTTCTTGATACAGGAGAGAAGGAATCACCCCCTACAGTAAAGGAGGAGAAGCCTCGTACCCCTAAGGCTGGGAGGTCTGCTGCCACCACTGGGAATAGGAAACATAGGGTAGTGGTGGTCAGAGACTCTCTGCTGAGGTGGACGGAGGCGCTCATCTGTCGCCCTGACATTTCATCTCAGGAGGTATGCTGCTTGCCGGGGGCCCGTATCCAAAATGTTACAGAGGAATTGTCGAGGATTATCCAGCCCTCTGACTACTACCCCATGCTACTCAACCATGTGGACACAAATGATAGTGCGCGGTGTGACACTGAGCGGATCAAGAGTGACTACAGGGCTCTGGGAGTACGGGTGAAGGAGTTTGGAGCGCAGTGGTATTCTCTTCGATTCTTCCTATGAAAAGGTAGGGGCCCGGGCAGAAACAGATGCATCATGAAGGTGAATGCCTGGCTGCAAAGATGGTGTCGCCAGGAGGGCTTTGGCTTTCTTGATCACGGGATGCTATTCGAGGAAGGACTGCTAGGCAGAGATAGTGTTCATCTTTCGAGGGGGGGGAAGACCCTATTTGGACACAGATTGGCTAACCTAGTGAGGAGGTTCGACAGGGACAGGTGAGCAAAGCCCACAGGTAAGTGGGGAACATGGAGACCTGGGAGATGGGTTGGAAACAAGAGGGAGTGTGGGCTATAATGGCAGAGAGAAAGGAGGGTCAGGGCAAAACTGGGAGGCAAGATCGAACCAGTATCTTAGATGCCTATATACAAATGCGAGAAGTATGGGTAATAAGCAGGAAGAACTGGAAGAGCTAATAAATAAATACAACTATGACATTGTTGGCATCACTGAAACTTGGTGGGATAATTAAATTAAATTAATGGAGATATCCTATCTCCTAGAACTGGAAGGGACCTTGAAAGATCATTGAGTCCAGCCCCCTGCCTTCACTAGCAGGACCAAGTACTGATTTTGCCCCAAATCCCTAAGTGGCCCCCTCAAGGATTGAACTCACAATGCTGGGTTTAGCAGGCCAATGCTCAAACCACTGAGCTATCCCTCCCCCCATAATACACATGATTGGAATATTGATGTGGATGGGTACAGCTTGCTCAGGAAGGATAGACAGGGGAAAAAGGGAGGAGGTGTTGCCTTATATATTAAAAATGTACACACTTGGACTGAGGTGGAGATGGACATAGGAGACGGAAGTGTTGAGAGTCTCTGGGTTAGGCTAAAAGGGGTAAAAAACAAGGGTGATGTCATGCTAGGAGTCTACTGCAGGCCACCTAACCAGTTGGAAGAGGTGGATGAGGCTTTTTTTTAAACAACTAACAAAATCATCCAAAGCCCAAGATTTGGTGGTGATGGGGGACTTCAACTATCCGGATATATGTTGGGAAAATAACACAGCAGGGCACAGACTATCCAACAAATTCTTGGACTGCATTGCAGACAACTTTTTATTTCAGAAGGTTGAAAAAGCTACTAGGAGGGAAGCTGTTCTAGACTTGATTTTAACAAATAGGGAGGAACTCATTGAGAATTTGAAAGTAAAAGGCAGCTTGGGTGAAAGTAATCATGAAATCATAGAGTTTGAAATTCTAAGGAAGAGTAGAAGAGAGTACAGCAAAATAGAGACAATGGATTTCAGGAAGATGGATTTTGGTAAGCTCAGAGAGCTGATAGGTGAGGTCCCATGGGCATCAAGACTGAGGGGGAAAACAGCTGAGGAGAGTTGGCAGTTTTTCAAAGGGACACTATTAAGGGCCCAAAAGCAAGCTATTCCACTGATTAGGAAAGATAGAAAATGTGGCAAAAGATCACCTTGGCTTAACCACGAGATCTTGCATGGTCTAAAAAATAAAAAGGAGTCATATAAAAAATGGAAACGAGGACAGATTACAAAGGATGAATATAGGCAAACAACAGAGGAATGCAGGGGCAAGATTAGAAAGGCAAAGGCACAAAATGAGCTCAAACTAGCTACAGGAATAAAGGGAAACAAGAAGACTTTTTATCAATACATTAGAAGCAAGAGGAAGACCAAAGACAGGGTAGGCCCATGGCTCAGTGAAGAGGGAGAAACAGTAATAGGAAACTTGGAAATGGCAGAGATGCTTAATGACTTCTTTGTTTCGTTCTTCACCGAGAAGTTTGAAGGAATGCCTAACCTAGTGAATGCTAATGGGAAAGGGGTAGGTTTGGAAGATAAAATAAAAAAGAACAAGTTAAAAATCACTTAGAAAAGTTAGATGCCTGCAAGTCACCAGGACCTGATGAAATGCATCCTAGAATACTCAAGGAGCTAATGGAGGAGGTATCTGAGCCTCTAGCTATTATCTTTGGAAAATCATGGGAGACGGGAGAGATTCCAGAAGACTGGAAAAGGGCAAATATAGTGCCCATCTATAAAAAGGGAAATAAAAACAACCCAGGAAACTACAGACCAGTTAGTTTAACTTCTGTGCCAGGGAAGATAATGGAGCAAGTAATTAAGGAAATCATCTGCAAACACTTGGAAGATGGTAAGGTGATAGGGAATAGCCAGCATGGATTTGTGAAGAACAAAATCGTGTCAAACCAATCTGATAGCTTTCTTTGATAGGATAACGAGCCTTGTGGATAAGGGAGAAGCTGTGGATGTGGTATACCTAGACTTTAGTAAGGCATTTGATACGGTTTTGCATAATATTCTTATCGATAAACTAGGCAAATACAATTTAGATGGGGCTACTATGAGGTGGGTTAATAACTGGCTGGATAACCATACTCAGAGAGTTGTTGTTAATGGTTCCCAATCCTGCTGGAAAGGCATAACAAATGGGGTTCTGCAGGGGTCTGTTTTGGGACTGGCTCTGTTCAATATCTTCATTAACGATTTAGATATTGACATAGAAAGTACACTTATTAAGTTTGCAGATGATACCAAACTGGGAGGGATTGCAACTGCTTTGGAGAACAGGGTCATAATTCAAAATGATCTGGACAAATTGGAGAAATGGTCTGAGGTAAACAGGATGAAGTTTAACAAAGACAAATGCAAAGTACTCCACTTAGGAAGGAACAAATCAGTTTCACACATACATAATGGGAAGAGACTGTCTAGGAAGGAGTACGGCAGGAAGGGATCTAGGGATTATAGTTGACCACAAGCTAAATGAGTCAACAGTGTGATGCTGTTGCAAAAAAAGCAAACATGATTCTGGGATGTATTAACAGGTGTGCAGTGTGCAAGACACGAGAAGTCATTTTTCCGCTCTACTCTGTGCTGGTTAGGCCTCAACTGGAGTATTGTGTCCAGTTCTGGGCACAGCATTTCAAGAAAGATGAGGAGAAATTGGAGAGGGTCCAGAGAAGAGCAACAAGAATGATTAAAGGTCTTGAGAACATGACCTATGAAGAAAGGCTGAAAGAATTGGGTTTGTTTAGTTTGGAAAAGAGAAAACTGAGAGGGGACATGATAGCAGTTTTCAGGTATCTAAAGGGGTGTCATAAGGAGGAGGAAGAAAACTTGTTCACCTTAGCCTCTAAGGATAGGACAAGAAGCAATGGGCTTAATCTGCATCAAGGGAGGTTTAGGTTGGACATTAGGAAAAAGTTCTTAACTGTCAGGGTGGTTAAACACTGGAATAAATTGCCTAGAGAGGTTGTGGAATCTCCATCTCTGGAAATATTTAAGAGTAGGTTAAATAAATGTCTATCAGGGATGGTCTAGACAGTATTTGGTCCTGCCATGAAGGCAGGGGACTGGACTTGATGACCTCTCGAGGTCCCTTCCAGTCCTAGAATCTATGAATCTATAAACCCCAGCCAGCTCCATCTCTAGCCCCAGTTCCTCCTCCATATCCAGTTCAGCCCCCAGTTCTGCCTTCAGCCGAAGCCCCTCTGCTGACCCAACTGTGCAGTAATGGCAGGGGGAAGACCCTGCCCGATTACATTACTGGTAAGAGGGGGCCAGACAGGAAAAGTTTGGGCATCACTGCTCTAAAAAAAAAAAAAAAATCAAACCACTGCTTACATAAAGGAAGACTGAGAAACAAAATGGATGTATATAAAATGTCAGAGAAACAATGGGTTATTGTTGTGAAAGGGACAAGACAGGTTGATGTGAAATATGTTGCATAATTCAGATACCTTATTACAAAATATTTCTATAGAAATGAAATTGGCTTAGCAGAGGGCATTAAGAACTGCACAGTGACTTGAAGATCTTAGTATTGCACAAAGGTGATATAAGGTAAGAAAGATAAGGTGGCCTCACAGATGTGCTATAAACATAATTCTGAAAGACCACAGAGGACACAAGCTAAAACTTTTTTGAGCTATTGTCAAATATTAGAACAAGGGCGCATGAACTCGAATTAAGGAAGAGATTGGTAGTACTTCAATGTAGGTCAAATTACTTTATGTAGAGAAGTTGGTGAAGTCAGATTGAAGTGTTATGATGCAAGTCTGCTTCAAATGAAGGAAAACCATCAAACCTGCCACTTCAGGGGAAGCTCCAGGAGCCATGTAGGGCTCTTTGGCCCATAGTGGGGAGCACACGAGCTCTGTACAACATATAATCCCTGCTACAGCATACTCAGGAGAGCACACATATTGCAGCCGTAGATGAACCTTGCGTGAGGCACAAAGAGAAAAGGCCATAACAATCAAATCCAAAGGACAAGGACAGGAGGGACAATGAATTAGGGGCTGGATAAGTATTTGGGGAAAAAAATCATAAATAAAAATGAGAAATCTTATAACATTGCAGGATAAAGTAATCTCTTAGGGGGAAACATATCCAGATGGACTTCTTCACCTTTGTGCATCCTAATGTTTCCTTGAATAAACACTGCATAATCCGCTGTTCCTATGGTTTTCAAGTTAGGATTAGTTTCAGTCCCTGAGTTAATATTGGGCTGAGATGTCATCATTCCTTCAATTTTTTTTTCTGACAACTGCCTACATTTTGTTCACTGAGAGGGCCTTGTGATATGATGGGCATGAATTAAAAGTCATGAAGACACTTTCTCAAACATAGCCCCCAAAGTCAGTCTTCCATGATATCATTTGCACTATTGTTTATTTATTTTTTCAGCACCAACAATGTGCTGGCAATTACTTTAGGTGGCTCAATTTACTAGCACAAAGCATGGGATTAATTACCTTTTGTGGAGCTCAATTTTGACTAGAGCTGTAGTTCATTTTGCAGAAGTTGGGAAAGTTTCATGGGGGCGGGGAATGTAAAATCAAGTACAAGCTTGTTTATCCTTCATGAACTTGCCATTATTTGACAAAATGTGTGGTTATTTGGCAGATTTTACCATCTCATTTCTCAGAAAATCTTGTCAGCAATTACTTTTATAATGAAAGATTCATTTCTCTTGTTGGCAGTTGCCTCTACAGTGGCAGGCGAACAAACTGTTCCTGGGTGTATGTGCGTCAGGTGGAATACATGTGGCTGTGTTTAGTAAAGCTAAAATAAATAATATTTAGAAAGTAAATATTATCCCAATGACTAATTGCCTGGGTTTGGTTTTTAATCATATAAGGCAACTTTATAAGAGAAAATAGTGTACAAGCCATAGACATTGACAGACCATGAAGAAATATAAGGACGAGAAGCTTATAGAATTTTATGTTCTCCCACCTGATGATAGTGGCTTTTAGAACTGAATCAAATGTAGTAGGGAATAAAATCCAAATGTAGGACTCCATAAATCAAAAAGTGAGTCAAGGTATCTAAATAAGTGACATGGCAGCTACAGTTCTTTCATATATTCCAGACACAGATCCTTGTCTCATGCTGGACCTGATCCAAAGCCATTGAACCCAATGGAAAGACCCCCATGCATGAAACCATGGTGCAATCTTTCCTCATTGAGCGGGCAATTCAATTTTCCTTTAAGTTTATGGACGGGCCTGTTTGGATAATTTTGACTAAAATGAAAATTTGGGGGGAGGGGGGAAAGAGAATTTTCCATTCTTTTTTTTACTATTTATAAAAAAAAAACTATTCATAGAATATCAGGGTTGGAAGGGACCTCAGGAGGTCATCTAGTCCAATCCCCTGCTCAAAGCAGGACCAATTCCCAACTAAATCATCCCAGCCAGGGTTTTGTCAAGCCGGCCTTAAAAACCTCCAAGGAAGGAGATTCCACCACCTCCCTAGGTAACCCATTCCAGTGCTTCACCACCCTCCTAGTGAAAGTGTTTCCTAATATCCAACCTAGACTTCCCCCACTGCAACTTGAGACCATTGCTCCTTGTCTGTCATCTGCCACCACTGAGAACAGCCGAGCTCCATCCTCTTTGGAACCTCCTTTCAGGTATTGAAAGCAGCTATCAAATCCCCCCCCCCCAATTCTTCTCTTCTGGAGACTAAACAATCCCAGTTCCCTCAGCCTCTCCTCATAAGTCATGTGCTCCAGACCCCTAATCATTTTTGTTGCCCTCCACTGGACTCTTTCCAATATTTCCACATCGTTCTTGTAGTGTGGGGCCCAAAACTGGACACAGTACTCCAGATTAGGCCTCACCAATGTCGAATAAAGGGGAATGATCACGTTCCTCGATCTGCTGGCAATGCCCCTACTTATACAGCCCAAAATGCCGTTAGCCTTCTTGGCAACAAGAGCACACTGTTGACTCATATCCTGCTTCTCGTCCACTGTAACCCATAAGAACATAAGAAAGGCCGTACCGGGTCAGACCAAAGGTCCATCTAGCCCAGTATACTGTCTACTGATAGTGGCCAATTCCAGGTGCCCCAGAGGGAGTGAACCTAACAGGCAATGATCAAGTGATCTCTCTCCTGCCATCCATCTCCATCCTCTGACAGAGGCTAGGGACACCATTCCTTACCCGTCCTGTCTAATAGCCATTAATGGACTTAACCACCATGAATTTATCCAGTTCTCTTTTAAACTCTGTTATAGTCCTAGCCTTCACAACCTTCTCAGGTAAGGAGTTCCACAAGTTGACTGTGCGCTGCGTGAAGAAGAACTTCCTTGTATTTGTTTTAAACCTGCTGCCTATTAATTTCATTTGATGACCTTGTTCTTGTATTATGGGAATAAGTAAATAACTTTTCCTTATCCACTTTCTCCACATTACTCATGATTTTATATACCTCTATCATATCCCCCCTTAGTCTCCTCTTTTCCAAGCTGAAGAGTCCTAGCCTCTTTAATCTCTCCTCGTATGGGACCCATTCCAAACCCCTAATCATTTTAGTTGCCCTTTTCTGAACCTTTTCTAGTGCCAGTATATCTTTTTTGAGATGAGGAGAACACATCTGTACGCAGTATTCAAGATGAGGGCGTACCATCGATTTATATAAGGGCAATAATATATTCTGTCTTATTCTTTATCCCCTTTTTAATGATTCCTAATATCCTGTTTGCTTTTTTGACCGCCTCTGCACACTGCGTGGACATTTTTAGAGAACTATCCACGATGACTCCAAGATCTTTTTCCTGACTTGTTGTAACTAAATTAGCCCCCATCATATTATATGTATAGTTGGGGTTATTTTTTCCAATGTGCATTACTTTACATTTATCCACATTAAATTTCATTTGCCATTTTGTTGCCCAATCACTTAGTTTTGTGAGATCTTTTTGAAGTTCTTCACAGTCTGCTTTGGACTTAACTATCTTTAGCAGTTTAGTATCATCTGCAAACTTTGGCACCTCACTGTTTACCCCTTTCTCCAGATCATTTATGAATAAATTGAATAGGGTCTGACTGACCCTTGGGGAACACCACTAGTTACCCCTCTCCATTCTGAGAATTTACCATTTATTCCTACCCTTTGTTCCCTGTCTTTTAACCAGTTCTCAATCCATGAAAGGACCTTCCCTTTTATCCCATGGCAGCTTAATTTACATAAGAGCCTTTGGTGAGGGACCTTGTCAAAGGCTTTCTGGAAATCTAAGTACACTATGTCCACTGGATCCCCTTTGTCCACATGTTTGTTGACCCCTTCAAAGAATTCTAATAGATTAGTAAGACATGATTTCCCTTTACAGAAACCATGTTGACTATTGCTCAACAGTTTCTGTTTTTCTATGTGTCGCACAATTTTATTCTTAACTATTGTTTCGACTAATTTGCCTGGTACAGACGTTAGACTGTTAGACCCCAGGTCCTTTTCTGCAGAACTGCTTCCTAGCCATTCGGTCCCTAGTCTGTAGCAGTGCATAGGATTCTTCCGTCCGAAGTGCAGGACTCTGCAATTGTCCTTGTTGAACCTCATCAGGTTTTTTTTTGGCCCAATCCTCTAATTTGTCTAGGTCCCTCTGTATCCGATCCCTACCCTCCAGTGTATCTACCATGCCTCCCAGTTTAGTGTAATCTGCAAACTTGCTGAGAGTGCAGTCCACACCATCCTCCAGATCATTAATGAAGACATTAATAAAGGCCCCAGGACTGACCCTTGGGGCACTCTGCTTGAAACCAGCTGCCAACTAGACAGTTGGTTTTATAACCAACTACAGAGGTGGTTGGGAAATTTTTGATAAAAATGAAATTCCATCAAAAACAGATGAAAATTCAGTAATATTTTCATGAACATTTCCCTCCATTTTCTCACCACTTTGGCTAATTGGAATATTTGCATTTACAATGAAAGGAAGCTGGATTGGACGCTAGTAGAGGTGGCTAAAAGAACACTGGCAAAGGTAGCTTAAAAAATAAAGTATATGGATGAACTGGTTATTTTCTAACTCAAATAACTACAAGAGAAGTTATTTTCCACTGAAACACACACATAGGATTTTTACTCAATGAGGACAGTTTCTATGAGAAATTTAAATTTTCAGTGCTAGAACTGTAAGGGGTACAGGGAGAGGTGGGGGATGGGGGAACATACAGCAATATTAATTAATTTATTTCATATGGGGGAAGTTTTTGTTTTTGTTCCCTCACACACAAACTTTTCTTTCTCTCAAAAATATTCAAACCACTTTTTCCCAAACTTTTAAAAAAAAATCACTTATGGGCAGAGATCAGTCCTGAAAAGTTTCAACATGAAGGATGAAATATTTGGAAAGTTAAAAGTGAAAAGGCCCTTGATTAGACAACCATAACACTAGTTATAGCTATTTATATAAAATCTATATTGACATATAAATTAACATCAGTGGAGAAAAACACTACAGTTATCCAACTGAACCAAGTCAATATTGCATTAGAAACCTGAATATTTTTGAGTTTCCTGAGCACAGAATTCACAGCTATGAGAAGACAGGGCCAGAGCAGGGTCAACATGTTGTATATTTTTAATGTTTAAAACAGAGTATTTGAAATAAAGAGAGAAATCAAAAGAAAGGAAGAAAACAAGAAGAGGGAGGGGATAAAAAAGGATTTTTTTTTTTTTAAATCTCAGGTGAAGTCAATGGTAAAACTCCCATTCACTTTAGTACAGTTATTTTACCCCCGTGTTTAAAATGGAAGCTCAGACTCTGAGGCCAGAATTTTCAGGCAAGTTCTGCTTCCACTTAAGCACCAAAATAAGTGACCAGATTTTAAAAAAGAGCTCAGCAGGCAGGTTGCTTCTGAGGTTGGTTGAAAATCTGAG
The DNA here is from genome assembly GCF_013100865.1 of Trachemys scripta elegans. Classification (NCBI taxonomy): domain Eukaryota; kingdom Metazoa; phylum Chordata; order Testudines; family Emydidae; genus Trachemys; species Trachemys scripta. The sequence goes on from NC_048300.1 coordinate 176,854,213, forward strand.
CATAAGTGTCACAATGGGAGCTGAGTGCTTTGACAATCTGGCCCCAATTGTGGGCACTGAGCACTTGAAGATCTGGCGTCCTGAGTCTGATCCTGATTCCTGCAGTTCTACATCTATTTAACTCTCCTGGGTCCTGATCCAACTTCCATTACTTCAATGGGAAGCTTTCTATTGACTTACATGGGAGCTGCGTCATGCCCTAGAAGAGTAACCAATAGGCATATTTTATATCACAGCTGAAATAATGCAAAGAGGTTTTAGTTTTAAAATGTAAAATCAATTGTAGAAAGTCAGTATGTTGGTGTTGGGGCAGTTTGGCTTATTGACCAAAGTTGGGAACATTACAGTATTTCTCTTGTGGCAAAAGTATTTTAGGGCCAGATACTGGCCCCCTCCTCTACCTGCTTAGTCTTAGTATGTTGCCACAAAGAGGACAGAAACTGGCCACATCTCCCCTGCTGATGGGGAGTTCTCCAGACATACAGCTGGAATAGTTAGTTTCTAGGCAACGTCCATCAAGCCTCAAGTGTAGACGTTGTACTGGGGAAGAGGTATGGCCCAAGTATGGTTTGCTTTGACTATCCTCAAATGGCAGGGTCACAGAATCCTAACCAGCTGTCTAATTAACTCGTATTCCCTCAATTGCTTAGAACCTGATTCCATTTTTCAACTACATGAGGGGAAATCAGGATACTACTTTGTAGTACAAAACAGGTGCAACACTAGTGACCACACACCACTGGAAGCCATACTAAGTGTGGGGTGAGGTGGGCAGCACTGTGGAAAAGGATTTGTAGAGAATTTTACAGTATATCATGGCTGTGATTTTTATGGAAACTTAAAATACAGTCATTCTTCCTTAAATCCTCTTTAAAATGTACTTCTCATCTTAACTGTCTACAAAAGCTTTTTTTATTGCTCCTTTGCTATTTTTAAACAACTTCATTCTCTAGCCAGTCTATTCCTCTTCTGTATTTCATGTTCTATTACTTGCATATAAAGGCTGTGGTATTTCTTGCCCCTCATCACTTTTTGCTTTTCCTGGTTCATCCCTGCTAATCTTGCCTTTTTTTTTTACCCCCTCCTCTGTTTATCTCCCCCTGGAATTCATAACACTTAGAGATACAGTCATTTTTCTTTGAGTATTTCCATTTCCCTTTGCTGTCTTTTCCCTCCAAGGCTTTACCTTGATTGATTGCACCCCACGCTTCTAACACTCTTCTGATGTTCTCTCTGCTGAAATTTATTATCCTCTTAAGGGTTTCCCTTTAGTCCTAACTAACTGTGCACCTAACCGATTATGCTCACTTTGTTCAGATGCAACTCCAAGTGCACTCAATCTTTCCAATCACATTTTCAGTAAAGAAATGATCTTTTCTAGTCTGAGATTTTTTTTTTTTTTTTTAAAGACAATTACTGAAGACTTGACAGTAGATACAGTTCCTCTGTTTCGGCTTTCATACATCTCAAACAAATGTGATGTATGGGCCAATAGACCCAACAAGTCACTCGCTGTGATCCACAGAACTATGAGCAACAGATAAAACTGGACTTGTCAACATGCTGGGGTAATGTGATCAATGGGAGTGTGATCACTAATGTGTGGTGCCTAATTGGTCTGCATAGACCATGCTCGTGTGCTTTAATGAAGAGCTGTTTGCTTGATGTGAGTACGGGTGCCAGAATTAGGCCCACAGAAAATAAATTTATTTTTTAGATTAAAATTTCTATCCTTTAAATGACAATCTAACGTGTCCTGGTATCCATAGTTTTCAATGTGAACTTTCTCACGGATATTGTCTCCTTATAGTAGATGAGTTCCTCACATTAAAGTATGAAGAAAATGTATCAGCAGTTCATTTTAAAAGGGGAAAAAAGAGGACTTTTAAAAATGTATATGCCAAAAAATAACTATCTGCTTAGAATCTTTTTGTGTGACCATAAAAATATAATAAAAGTTTAAGCATTATTAAATATTCAGCAGGGCAAATAATGTTACCCAGCAAGAAAAGAAATCCAGAATAAATTTCAAAATCTTGTTTGATCAATAACTTGTAAAAATGAGGTTCTTGGAAGCCTGCTCATGGTTTTATTCAAGCGGAATAAGTTCTCCATCTGACAACACAGCACATATATTTCCCAAGATGCCTATTTCAGCTTTAAGATTCCCCACCCCCTTGGGCCAGTTTTTATTTAAATTCCTCTCTAGTTGACATTTAGGTTTTGCATACTTGCTCAGAATTATGTATTTTCAAACTCTGTTCTTTCTGTGTGCTGAATAGATGTGAGAATTCTTCTGCTGTATCTGCTGGAGTTGTATGAGTCATTATATTTTTACTCTTTTTGCTTAAAAAGAGAGAAATGAAAATCTGGTGCTTTTCACTGATTTCATTTTACAGTTGAATTGAATGTAACATTAAAGTTTCAAACTCTCTAAAGCATCAGTCTTATTTGGTCTAATTAAAATAAGATTTGGCATGCTCAAGGCATTTACAAAATTTATATATGCATATATAGAGCACGTCTAATTAGAAAGAAGTTGTGCTGAATCTCAAAGAAGCCTGAACCCTCCCTCTACCCCAAACACCCTGATATTTTGTTCATGCTGATTTTCTGTTAACATTGGTGCCTGTTGATATACTGGCATAAGCATAGATGTATAGGGCAATTTGTGTATATATATATATACACACATACATTATATATTTATTGTCTTTGTCCACTGACTAGTGTTTTCTGGGCTCAGACATTTTCCTAATAAATAACATAGCATACAAGTTTTACTGAAATAAAAAAAAATGCTATAGAACATAGATTTCATGACTTAGGTATTGACTATGATTCTATTTTTGTAATGACAATGGGAAGGTAGTTTGTTTTCTTGCAATTTGGGGATATGATTCTGTTCTGATTGATGTGAGTAGGTAATCACAGTGCCCTCAATAGGATCAACCCTAGTAGGCTAAGCAGAAAGGTTAGAGAGTCTCTGAGCTTCATCTTGAATTCCTTGTGTATTCAAAATCCCCTGCAGCCCAGTAGAAGTTATGGGTGCACAAGAATAAAAAAAAGTTAAGGTTAGAGACCTAGGATCATGACGATGTTGCCCTTATACATTTATATGTCTGACTGGATTGGGGCCTACACTTCAGTCTGACAAATCTTCAAAAGAGGATTAATTGTGGAAGACCAGTGATCAAGGCCCAGTCCTAGCATGGATCATTGTATCTCCATAAGAATGTAGTAATGGCCATATTGGGTCAGACCAACAATCCATCTAGCCCAGTATCCTGTCTTCCAACAGTGGCCAATGCCAGAAGCTTCAAAGGAAATGACCAGAATAGGGCAACCATCAAGTGATTCTTCCCCTGTTGTCCAGTCCCAGCATCTGTCAGTTAGAGGCTTAGGGACACCCAGAGCAGAGTTGCATCCCTGCCCATCCTGGCTAATAGGCATTGATAGACCTATCCTCCAGGAACTTACCTAAATTTTTTTTTTAAACCTAGTTATAGTTTTGGATTTCTTAACATCCCCTGGCAATGTGTTCCACAGATTGACTGGATGTTATGCAAAAAATTACTTCCTTTTGTTTGTTTTAAACCTGCTGCCTATTAATTTAATTTAAATTAATTTGGTTGGCCCTGGTTCTTGTCTTATGTGAAGGGGTAAACACTTTCTTATGCACTCTCCATACCATTCATGATTTTTAGACCTATTCCATATTCTCCGTTAGTCATTTCTTGTTTAAGATGACCAGTCCCAGTCATTTTTATCTCCCTTCATATGGAAACTGTTCCATACCCCTAATCATTTTTGTTGCCCTTATCTGTACTTTCTCTAATTCTAATATATCTTTTTTCAGATAGGGCAACCAGAACTGCATGCAGTATCCAAGGTGTGGGCGTACTATGGATTTATATAGAGGCATTATGATATTTACTATTTCATTATGTATCCTTTTCCTAATGGTTCCTAACATTGTTAGCTTTTGACTGCTTCTGTACACTGAGCAGATGTTTTCAGAGGACTATCCACGATGACTCCAAGATCTTTCTTGAGTGTTAACATCTAATTTAGACCCCATCATTTTTTATGTCTAGTTGGTATTATGTTTTCCAGTGTGCATTACTTTGCATTTATCAACATTGAATTTAATTTGACATTTTGTTGCCCAGTCACTCAGTGTTGCACGATCCCTTTATAACTCTTCAAAGTCTGATTTGGACTGAACTATCTTGAGTAATTTTGTAAGATCTGCAAACTTTGCCACCTCACTGTCTACCCCCTTTTCCAGATCACTTAAGAATATGTTGAAGAGCACTGGTCTCAGTACCGATTCCACTATTTACCTCTCTCCACTGTGAAAACCGACCGCTTATTCCTAGCGTTTGTTTCCTGTCTTTTAACCTATTACTTACACGTGACAGGACCTTCCCTTTTATCCCATGACTGCTTACTTAAGAGCTTTTATTCTTGGATTTTGTCAAAGGCTTTCTGAAAGTACAAGTACTATATCCAATAGATCACATTTGTTGACCCCCCTCAAAGAATTCTAAAAGATTGGTGAGGCATGATTTCCTTTACAAAATCCATGTTTACTCTTCCCCAACAAATCATGTTATCTATGTCTGATAATTCTATTCTTTACTATAATTACAACCAGTTTGCCTGATACTGAAGTTAGGCTTACTGGCCTTCAATTGCCTGGATCACTTCTGGAGGCTGTTTTAAAAATTGGAATTGCATTAGCTATCCTCCAGTCACCTGATATAAACAATAAGTTGCATACCACAGACACTAGTTCTACAATTTCATATTAGTTTTCCCCAAGAGTTTTAAAGGAACTCAATCTGGTCCTGGTGACTTATTACTGTTTAATTTATCAATTTGTTCCAAAGCCTCCTCTATCAATACCTCCATTTGTGACAGTTCCTCAGATGCATCAACTAAAAAGAATGACTCCAGTGTGGGAATCTCCTTCACATCATTTACAGTGAAGACCGATGCAAAGAATTCATTTATCTTCTCTGCAATGGTCTTGTCTTCCTTGAGTGCTCCTTTAGTACCTCAATCATCCAGTGGTCCCACTGATATTTTTTTCTGGGGGGGGGGGGGGGGGGCGGGGGGGGGCACAGGCTGCCTGATTCTGATACTTTTTCCCCCCTGTTTTTTGAGTTAGTTGCTCTTCAAATTATTTTTTTGGCCTACCTAATTATACTTTTACACTTGACTCATCAGGGATTATTCTCCTGTCTTTTTCCTCAGTATGAGGTCAATAAGACTATAAAGAACGCAAAAAGACATCCAAGTGCATTTGTCATAGCTGACTTCTGTGTAAATCACGGATGAATCCTGTACTCATTGAAGTCAATGGCAAAAGTCCCATTGACTTCAATGAGTACAGGATTTCACCCCGTGATTTAAGGTTTTCAATAATTTAGTTTTTCTGTAATTCCCAAATTGACCAAACTGCTATATTTTTAAATATAGGTACAACAATATTTTCTTCCCTCCAGTATAGTTCTTTTTAATGAGTAAATGCATATTTTTGCTAACAGCTCAGCCACTTGATTCTTATGTCCTTCAGAACCTTTGGGTGCATGTACCACATGGGCCTGGTGACTTACTGCTTTTTAAAATGGGATCTGGTTTACTACACATGTGAATTTCAGCAATGCAGATGGTGAGCTAGCTGCATGCTTCTATATGAAATTCTCATTACTGAGATTACTAAATCTGTGTTCCTAGCTTTATTTTAGCAATGCTGGGATTGGCTTATATATCTATAGTGTGTTATATCTAGAATAGTAATGCTTAGACTGAGGTTTGCAGGGTTTTCATTTTGTTCCCATAACAGCAGGGCAAAAACTATTTAAAAGAGCTGATGGTTTATCTCGTTTGATGTCAAATGTGGTTGTTATAATTAGTTATGATTATTTGTATTAGAGATTATAAATTAGACTGCTTGTGCTAGACACTGTACAGAAACAGCAAGAGATAATCCCTGCCCCAAACAGTTTACAATCTCACCTGGAAAGTATAAAATATTCCACTTTCTTATAGACAATGCACACAAAACCATAACCAACATCAGGGCAGATTTGAATTTATTATTAGAAAGACAGAGTATTGACTGACACTTAGCCAAAATCAGAACACACCCACTTGAGTCCAACCATAATAACAAATAATAATAAAATACTGCCGAAGTCCTCTAATTGGGATACCCCAAGGAACATCGAATTAAGAAATAATATGCTGCATAATGAACGCTGAGGTACTAGGGAAGATCCTCAGCTGGGGTAAATTAGCCAATGGAGTTGCCAGAGTTTACACTAGTGAGCATCTGTCTCACTATATTAAAAATACATGGATTCACTACACTTAATCTTTCTTTGTTCTCCTTTATGCAGTCTATTAGGACATTGCTACAGCACAAAAATAGGATTCAGGAATTCAGAGTTCTAACCCTAGTTCTTCCATAGACTTCCTGTGTGACTTTGAGCAAGTCGTCTCAATCTTGTTTCTCCATCTATAAAATGGGCATCTAGGGAAACGGACTCACCCCTGTGGCGCCTCCTGCTGGTCTCTTCTGGGAAGAAGCTCAATTCAGCATTGGAGCGCCCCCTGCAGGCCAGTGGTCTGCCTGTCCTCTGCCCCCTCCCCCCATGTCCCTCCCTGGACCCCAGTGCCCTTTTACCTGGGATGCTGTCCCCTTGTTGGTGTCACTAGGCATCACCCTAGGTAACTCGGGGGGAGGAGGGGTTCACAGGCCAGCAGCTGGGAAGCAATAGTAATGAGGCCTGCATGCTTCTGGCTGAAAGGCAAGATAACAGATCAAAGGGAAAAGGACAAGATAAAAGTTCAAAGAAGCATTACTTACAAGCTAGACTTATAGCCGCCAAGATGACTTAACTGCTTAAAATGTAATTGCTACTGCTTAATGTAACTACTGCAGAAGGAGAGGGGGTGGAAGGAAAAAAAGAATAAAAATGGAAAACTGCTTGTCTCAGTGCACTTGATTTGAGACATGCTGGTCTCCTAGTGCCTATTCAGAGCTCTCGAATAAACTTTGTCTGCTTTTCCACCCTAGTGTGTTCATTGGCACAAAGCACACCAGGCAACAAACCCCACTGTTGCCCCCTCGGGCCCTCTGTGCCAGCAATACCCTGGCAGTAACCCCACAGTCTTAGGGTCTCCCCTTCCTGGGGAACCCCCACTCATTAGCCCTACCTCACCTCAGAATAAGGCTACTGCCAGTTGCCAACTAGCCCCTGCTCCCTGGGGCAGACTGCAGTATAGGCCACTCATCACAGGCAAGGTTGGGTTTGGACCTGCTACCTTGGCCTACCCCAGGGTTGCCCTCTGGGACCCCCAGTACCCCTTTGCTTGCTTGCTTGCTTGCTTGCTTGCTTGCTTGCCTGCCTGCCTGCCTGCCTGCCTGCCTGCCTGCCTGCCTGCCTGCCTGCCTGCCTGCCTGCCTGCCTGCCTCTAAGTGCAGAGAGAGACTGTTGAGCTCCTGGCTCCCAGCCTTTTTATACAGGCCAGCTGTGGCCTAATTGGGGCATGGCCCAACTGCAGCTACTTCCCCAATCAGCCTAGCAGCAGTTAGAGCTGCAGCCCTCTGCAGGGCTGCTTTTAACCCCTGCTATTTTAGGAGCGGGGTAGCCACCCCGCTACAACATCATATTGTGACAGGTTCACCCCGGTGTGCTGCCTGGAACTGGAGTACCTCTGAACCCTCTGACTCACCAGCCTGGGCTCCCTCTCAACAGTGTGCTGCTGTAACAGCTGCTGTTCCCGGTCCTACACTCCCACCAGCATTCACACAGGCAGGGCTATGCCCTGTTGCCGTTGCATGCAGTCTGTGGCCAGCCACTGCATGAACCAACAATAGAGAGGCTACAGCCAAAATAACTCCCAGCTCCCCAGGCTAAGACCCCAGAGCTGTACCACCCTGCCCTGGTCAAAACCCTGACCAGTATGGACTTATTACCTAGGTAGCCTTTCCCTCAGTGGAGAGGAACATGCAACAAACCTGTGTTAAACCAAGCTGAGATTTTTCCCCAGACACTTCACGCAAAAGTACGCTGGTTTAGATAAAGTAAAAACAAGTTTATTAACTTCAAAAATATAGATTTTAAGTTATTATAACTGATGGCAAACAGATTAAAGCAGATTATCTAGTAAATAAACAAAACCACAAACTAAGCCTAAAATATTAGATTGGATATGAATTAGCAATTTCTCAACCTGACTGATACAAGCAGGCTTGCAAATTTTCAAAGCACAAGCTGCACTTGCTTTGCAGCTGGGGTTCCCCACCCCTGTTCCAAGTCTTTTTCTTTCAGAGCTTCTCTCAGGTGTTGAGTTGTGGGGAAGTGAAGAACAACCGATGACACTCCCCTGCCTTATATTGCTATCTAGACTGGATGCATCTTGCCTAGTTGGTGTCACCCAGGCCTAACCACATATGAAATACAGCTACATGGTCAATATTCATAACTTTAGATACAAAATGATACATGCATGCAAAGAAGATAATCATATTCAGCAAATCATAACTTTTCCAATGACCCATCTTGTATAAAATGCATCATAATTATGCCATAAGCATAGCATAATATTACTATGATGAATATGGGGTGTAGTGTCACATATTTTACCTCCTTAGCAGGTGTATCATGAAAGGCTTAGTCCCCAGTATTCCTTAGAATTCCTCAGCTGGAAGAATTTACAGAAGTACCAATCATGTTTTATTAATAATCTATATTTGGCAAATTCTGTATGAGAACTGCAGCCTAGAATATTACATTTAACAGCTGTTTAAGAATCAGTTACTCACTTGGCACTGCTAGGTTGCTTCCCCATTAAAGAGCACTTTGAAAACTTTGTGACTCCCCTCTGGCCTCTCCTGAAGCAGAATGCATGCTGGTAGGAGACCATTTTTCCATGCACTTCAGTACACAGTAGACTTTCAGTGTATTTGGGTCATGTCTCAAATCTTCAACTTTATGGGCCATTTCCCATTAACTGTTCTCACTTTCCTGACATGTCATTTTTCTAACATATGGTTGTGGGGCAGAGGAAGTGCCATCAGTAATGGTGCATGGGTGTAACTTTAATGGAATAGCAGTACTTGGTTTGGGAAAAGAGACCCCAGCTTGCCTCTACTCCATGTGCTCCATGAGATTTCATGCCTGCCCTGGGCAACAATGCCAGTGGGAACCGCCACCAACGTGATGTGTTTGAGCCAATTCCTCTGTAGAGATGTGGTGGCTTAAAGCAACAGTCCAAACACACTGTGGTTTTCCTATAAATCAGTGAAAGAACGGGATGAATTATCCCTGATTTAATTCCATTGAATTCAGTAGATTCAGGGCACAGAACAATTTGGCTCACCATGTTTTAGTATGTCTCTTTAGTTATAAGAACTCAGGTGTCTCTTATTTCGGTCCAAAGCCCCCTTTAGAACACTCCATTAGAGTGGGCTGGCCCTTGAAGGGATTTGGGCTCAGCCCCATCTGTGCCTAGTCATCTGGTCCAAGGAGATGGGTTTGGGCTGGAACAAGTGGCCAGCCATCATGTGACGGTAGACCAAGGGTAGGGCTCCTATAGGAAGGAGACTGGATGGAACAGAAGGCAGGGGCTTGGAAAAACATAGAGGAGGGCTTTCCAGAGAAGCCCAGAGTCTGGAGTGGGCCTGACTAAGCGTCTCTGCTTAGCTGGATTTAGCATCCTGAGAGAGCTGGAGCCTGAAATCCTGATACAAGGGTAACTGTGGAGAGATACATACAGGGAGGTTCCTACAGGGGACAGTGGATCAGTGAAGATGAAGGAACGGGATCTCTACAGCAACCAGAAGGAAAGTACTGTCTGTAGTTACCCGCAGTAAGGGGCAGGAGCAGAAATTTCAAGAAGAGGAACAGCCTTCATTGGAAGGAGGACTACAGAAATTCCAGGCAGAAGGACCTAGGTGAGAAAACTGGTGAGCCGCCAAGGGACTGAAGACATGGGGAAAGGCTTGTTTTGGCTTAAGTTGTCATTTGAACTGTGGCATTATTTTAATTAAGGAGACCCTGAGAAGGCGTGATAGTTGCCTCATAGAAGATCGTGGGTACAATTACTGGAAAGCCCAAATAGAGGAAACTGAAGCAGCGGCAGAGTAGGACCCTGTTGCAAACACAATCATTACATTAATGAGTTTATGGACTGTTCTGCACCAAAATAAGGATATGTCTACAGTACAAAATTACTCCGATTTTACAGAAGTCGATTTTTGGGAACAGATTGTATAAAGTCGAGTGCATGCGTCCACACTGAGCACATTAATTCGACGGTGTGCGTCCATAGAACCATGGCAAGCGTCGACTTTCGGAGTGGTGCACTGTGGTAGCTATCCCACAGTTCCCACAGTCCCTGCTGCCCATTGGAATTCTGGGTTGAGCTCCCAATGCCTGATGGGGCCAAAAATTTGTCGCGGGTGGTTATGGGTAAATGCCCTCAATCAACCCCCCCTCCGTGAAAGCAATGGCAGACAACCATTTCACGCCCTTTTCCCTGGATTGCCTGAGCAGACGCCATAGCACAGCAAGCATGGAGCCCGTTCAGCCTTTTTTCACTGTCACCGTATGTCTACTGCATGCTGCTGACAGACATAGTACTACAGTGCTACATAGCAGCAGCTGCAGCTTCTTGCCTTTGCAAGTTAGCAAAGACAGTTACCAGTCATAGTGTACCGTCTGCTGCTGTCATGGGTGCTCCTGGCCGGCCTCCGTGAGGTCGGTCGGGGGCGCCTAGACAAAAATGGGAATGACTCCCCAGGTCATTCTCTTCTTTAAGTTTTGTCTAATGGAGATTCAGTGCTGCCTAGAATATCAGGCAAGCCTGCTAATGAAACACAGATGCAAGCGGGTCAGAGCCCCAGACATCCCGCAGAAATTATGTTATCCTTGGGGACCCAGCCTACCCCTTAATGCTCTGGCTCATGAAGCCATACACAGGGACCCTGGACAGTAGTGAGGAGCTATTCAACTATAGGCTAAGCAAGTGCAGAATGGTGGTAGAGTGTGCATTTGGACATTTGAAGGGTCGCTGGCACAGTTTACTGACTCGCTCAGACCTCAGCAAAACCAATATCCCCATTGTTATTGCTGCTTGCTGTGTGCTTCACAATCTCTGAAAGTAAGGGGGAGACGTTTATGGCAGGGTGGGAGGTTGAGGCAAATCGCCTGGCAGCCAATTACGCACAGCCAGATACAGGGTGATTAGAAGAGCACATCAGGAAGCGCTGCGCATCAGAGAAGCTTTGAAAACCAGTTTCATGACTGGCCAGGCTATGGTGTGACAGTTCTATGTGTTTCTCCTTGATGAAAACCCACACCCTTGGTTGACTCTAAAATTCCGTGTAAGCAAACTGCCCTCCCCCCTTCAATCACAGATTGGAAATAAAGTCACTATCGTTTAAAAACCATGTATTCTTTATTAATTAATTATAAAAATAGGGAGATAACTCAGAAGGTAGCCTGGGTGGGGTGGGAGAGGAGGGGAGGAGGGAAGGAAGAGGCCACTTCAATACTTGGTGAATGACAGCCTTCTGTCCCTGGGGTGGAGTGGTTGGGTGCCTCAAGCCTAGCCCCCCCCCAACGCGTTCTTGGGCATCTGGGTGAGGAGGCGGCTATGGAACATGGGGAGGAGGGAGGGCGGTTACACAGGGGCTGCAGCGGCAGTCTCTCCAGCTGACGTTCCTGAACCTCCACCAGACGCCGGATCATGTCCGTTTGTTCCCGCAGTAGCCCCAGCGTTGCTTTGTGCATGCTCTGATCTTCCTGCCACCACCTCTCATCATGTTCACTGGCCGCTTTCCTGTCCTGTGCTATTGTGTCCCTCCACCCTTTCTGCTGAGATCTTTCAGTGTGGGTGGCCTGCATGAGCTCAGAGAACATTTCATTGCGTGCATGCATGCGTTTTTTTTCACCGCCTTATCTGAGTAGCCTTTGGGACGGAGGAGGGAGGCTTGAAACATTTGCAGCTGATGGAGGAAAAAAAGGGAGAGAAAGATACATTTTACAGAACAATGGGTATTATCTTTCATGGTGAACAACACTATTCACATTACATAGCACATGTGATTTCGGTACAAGGTCATTTTTTGCATCGTATATTGAGTGCTTGCGGCTTTGGTATTAGACATCAAACACACCGGGCAACAGAATTCGGCTTGCAGGTGGCCATGGTAAGCCATAGTCTTTTGGCTTCTGGAACCTTTATAACAAGCAGCACCCTCCTTTCCCATACCAAGCAAAGCCTGTTGAGTTGTCCATTTAGGGCTGCGGTTTTCATGTTAACATGTAGCAGCAGAAACCAAACTAACTCCCCTCCCCATCCTTTTTTCTGGGATGACCGCTTTAACCATCTCCCCACCGCACCGCGTGGCTGATATCAGGGAAGATCCCTTCTAGCCAAACACAAACAGCTCAGTGCCAATGTGCGCCCCACTCCCCCAACCGCTTGGCTAACTGCGGGGAGGATTTCTTTTCAGCCACAGGCAAACAGGCCAGTAGGAACGGCCACCTATGAATGTCCCCTTAATTAAATTCACATATTTCAACCACGTTACCATGAATGATATCACTCTCCTGAGGATAACACAGAGATAAAGAACGGATGTTGCTTGAATGCCAGCAAACACCAGGACCATACGTTGCCAGGCTTTGTTATGCAATGATACCAGAGTACTTGCTACTAGCATGACATGGTAAAGTGTCCTACCATGGAGGACGGAATAAGGCTGCTCTATCCAGAAACCTTCTGCAAAGGCTTTTAGAGTACCTCCAGGAGAGCTTCATGGAGGATTTCTGCTCCATCCCCAGACACGTTAACAGACTTTTCCAGTAGCTGTACTGGCCACGAATGCATCCCAAGTCCTCAGGGCAAATGAATCATTAAAAAATGCTTGCTTTTAAGCCATGTTTTATATTTACAAAGGTACACTCACCAGAGGTCCCTTCTCCAGCTTCGTGGTCTGGGATACCACCTTGGGTAGGTATTTCAGTCACTTTGAGAAAAAGATCCTGGCTGTTGGGGAGAACGGTGTGCTGTGTGGTCTTCTCAACCTCGTCGTCATCCTCCTCCTCCTTCTCATCTTCACTGTCCGCAAAATCCTCAGGCATGGCGACTGAGAGTACCCCATCATTGGAGTCCATGGACGGGGGTGGGGTAGTGGTGGCGGCCCCCCCACCAGAATTGCCTGCAGCTCAGCGTAGAAGCAGCATGTCTGTGGCTCTGTCCAGGAGCGTCCGTTTGATTCTTTAGCTTTCTGGTACGCTTGTCTCAGCTCCTTACGTTTCACGCGGCACTGTGTTGAGTCCCTGTTGTGGCCTCTGTCCATCTGGCCTTGAAGATTTTTTTTCAAATGTTTTGGCATTCCATCTTTTGGAACGGATTTCTGATAGCACGGATTTGTCTCCCCATACAGTGATCAGATCCAGTACCTCCCGTATGGTCCATCCTGGAGCTCTTTTTCGATTCTGGGACTCCATGGTCACCTGTGCTGATGAGCTCTGCATGGTTACCTGTGCTGATCAGCTCTCCACGCTGGGCAAACAGGAAATGAAATTCAAAAGTTCGCAAAGCTTTTCCTGTCTACCTGGCCAGTGCATCCGAGTTCAGATCGCTGTCCAGAGCGGTCACAATGGTGCACTGTGGGATAGCTCCCAGAGGCCAATACTGTCGAATTGCATCCACACTAACCCTAATTCGAACCAGCAATGTCGATTTCAGCGCTACTCCCCTCGTCGGGGAGGAGTACAGAAATCAATTTTAAGAGTCCTTTATGCCGACAAAAATGGCTTCGTTGTGTGGATGGGTGCAGGGGTAGTTCAATTTAATGCTGCTAAATTCAACCTAAACTCGTAGGGTAGACCAGACCTAAGTCTATGTGCTGAGCATATTTTGGATAATATTCTCCTTCTGTTTGCATCATCTTGGAAAGTCTTTGGAGGAGCTCTCATCTAAAAATTGATCTGCATTGATCACTTTCTCCTATAGGATTGTGAGCCTGGGCTTGCCAGTGTTGTTGGGTATACTTTCTGAATGGACTTAAACCAACTCATAGTTGGCCTCTGAGAGCCAGATGCTCATCTCACACTGCTGGAAATCAGAAGCAATTTATTGGATGTAAAAACCATGAAGGTGAGAGTAGAATCTGGCTTTGTGCACACAGGTGCCCTGCACACGACCAATGTACAAACAAAGGCCTCATGGTCAACATTCAACAAGTTTTTGGAGGGAGCAGAAGAGAAGCATCCATTGCCCTGCACAGCCAATAAATTCTGTGGTAAACTTTGCACTGCTGGATGTCAGTCTTGTAGAACAATACATCAGACTTATTTTTGAACGGATCTGACTCCTCTGTTAATGGTGTGTTTGACTCTTCTGCCAATTCAAGATTCATCTGGAGGAATTATAAGTGAATGGAAAAACATTTTGTGAGAAATACCTGATTTTAAGTATCTGATTAACTGGATTTAATTGATCTTCAAATGAGGGTAGTTTGGGTTCTTTCTCTTCCCACCTTCCTTCCCCATAACTGCCAAGTCTCAGTTCCAGATCAGCCAGATAAATACTATTGTCAAAAAGAGTGGCACTATGTGGTCTGGTGTACATTTGCTTTGGAATCAAAGGCTAGACAGGGCTCCTTCCCACCTTAAATTCCATCCTGGCTATCAGGGATTCAAAGAAAAGGACTGGTATTGCTGAGAGCTCTTGTGAGGTGACTTCAAAGGAAGTTGAAGGCACTTAGCACCTCACTGGATCATACCCTTAGTAAACAGATCTGTGAAAAGCATTATTTAAAAGAATATGATAGCTAAAATCTAAAGAGCTCTTAGATGATTTTATGAAGACATTACTGAAAAGTTAAAATATAAAGAGGAATATAAAAAAGAAGGGTAAAAGGACAACTGTTTGAAAGTAGAAAGAAAGGAACTCAAAGCAATTATGACTTCCTCAGGCGTTTGAAGACTGTAGCTGCTGAACAAACACTGGTTGAATGACTGCATATTCTGTTCTGTAGTGAGGATTTATATTGCAGTAAAACTAGGACTCAAAGAAACTCCCACACTGAGACAAGACGCCTTAGGCAAGCCCATAGGAATACTTGTGTGCATACATAATTAGTCAAGTAAAGAGAAAATTCTAAGAAAAGCATGAAAACTCAAAGAATTATTTGCAAAGAAAATACCAAAGTGATATTCAATAATTTCATGAGTCCAACCCTGTGCAAAAGAGTGTAATGAAACCAATTTACAAAAAGGAAGGTGAATGGATTCAAATATAATTTTGTGTTCTCTTTCAAGTCAATAAGTGAGCATCATTCTGAAAAAGCAGTTCATTAAAAGAAGACATTAAGATGCCCAGGCTGTCCTAATGAGGATGAAGATCAACAACAAGTACTGGAATTAAGATGAGAACTGACTATAAAACAGGACAGATAACTGAGTGGTTCAGATTCTAGTCCTTTAACAACAGTCATGCTTGAAAATATGCTCAGTGTACACAGTGTACCAGGATAACACACACCTAATAAATGGATAGTATGACTTATTATTTATATTACAGTATTCTGTTGGCCTGTGAGAAGGGGCGAGACTCCCCATCTAGTGGTTGCAGTCTGTGGTGACAATCCCATCTAGTGGTTGAAGTCTCTGGCAGCAGTCCCACCTAGTAGTTATGGGGTACAGGATCTCAGGCCCTCCCAGTCCACTGGGTTCTGACCTAGGGTCCTCTTGAGCACCATAAGGCAGGAGTCTGCTACCTGGGATTCAGTTAATATTCTCCCCAAGGCCTCTTCCTACCACTTTGCCTTTCTACTTGGGGTTCATTGTGGCTAGTGGTCATCCCTGGAGACTTGGCCTATGGGTCTCAGCAGGGTAGGGAGTCCCAGCTCTGTGCAGCAGATCTCCTTCTGGGAATGCCTTCTTGGCATAGTCGCTCCTCAGCAACGAGCACAGATCTGTCTATCTCTGCCTGCCACCCTGCTGTGCTGAAAAGACTCCCTTTTAAGTCCCTCCTTCAACTGGAACATGCTCAGAAGACTTGTTGAGGTGGGGCTTCCCTGGCTGAGTTGTTCCTGCACTTCTGACTCTACAATGTGTGGTTTATTCACCCCATCACAAGGTCCCAACTGAGATTGGGCCTCATTGTGCTATGCACTGTACAAATGCACAGAAAGAGAAGGTTCCTGGCTCCAAATTGCTTACAATATAAATAGACAATGCAGATAAAGGGTAGGAGGGGAAATAGCACAGAGATAGAATAACAGGGTCAATGGCAGATCTGGGAAAAGAATTCTGGTCTCCTGAATTCCAATTCAGTACCCTATATGGTGGACCATGCTGCAATAATAGATGCATATAGTGAATTATTACCCACTACTCATTTAGTAATTAACAGTGAGTAAATGTTTACAGTAACTAATTCTAGGATATAACTTTAGGGTCCAAATGTATGAACAATTGGATACAAACTCCTCCTGGATGATTGGAAACTGAAGGTTGAACCATATGTTATTGGGGAAGTAATATTTCAAAGATTTAAAACAAGGTTGAGCCAATTATCTCAACATCACAATAGTTTTGCCATTCTTCATATCCAGTTCTCAAATGTACCACCCTGAGTGTACCTGGATCGTAAGTGGCAAAATTAAGGTTGCTTCTGCAGCTTTAATTTGCTTCTGCAGCTTTAAAAGTCAGTGGGATAACTGCCATTTGTGCCTTTGAAAATCTCTCCTCTGTCTTGAATGGTATGGTTTTTGAGTGGTTAATTGCTCCCCGTTAGTGAGGAGGGGTAGCTGGGCACCAAGGCTTAGTGTATAAGTCAGTTTCCTGGCAAACTCTTGAACAGCAAACAGGGAAGTTTAGAAAGTGTAGAATGCTTTCTTTTTAGGTACAGTTCTACACTCACTATGATGGCTAACTGTGATGGCCAACAATGGAACAGTGGTTGTGACTTGCAATGGGTGTATATTTTCTTTCCTGTCTGAAGCCAGAAGGGATTTCCTCTGTTTGAAGGGCAAAACTGGTGGCTGGGCTGGAAGAAAAAAAATGTGGTCTGGGAGGACAAATACAGACATTATGAAGCATCAGAGAGAATGAGTAGTTCTTGTACAGACAGATTTGGGAAGCATCACTACCCCAGATGCATTAAAGAAAGGAATTGGACTTCAAGAACCAGAGAGAGAGAGGAAACCATAGCAGAGGCTTGACAGTTGATAACCACAAAAGTCAAGAGGACCAGGTGACATTCCACATGGCTGGAGACAGAAGAAGATGGGCAGTTGTGACCACCAAACAGAAGAACTCCACACTAGAAGTATCCAATTGTTGTTATGTTCTCAGCAGGGAAACTGCAAAAAGTATCTCCGAAGCTCCAGATGGTCAAATGGAATGGAGCACTGTACAGGACATAGCTAGGGGTGGCTGCTGAGCCCAACTCTCAAGACAATTAAGTGTACCCACAAAGATCTGCAACAATCAAAGGAAGGCAGAAGATGCTTATAGGGGATTCTGTACTAAGACAAATGGAAAGACCTTTCTGCAGGGGGAAGATGGACAACAGGATGGCATGTTCACTCTTCAGAGTGAAGACATGAGATAAAACCCTACCATTAGATTGGCTTCTGAAGTTAAAGATAGCTAAGGTGAGTGGTGATGGGAGAAGGTTCACTCCCACAATATCCATAACCACCTGCACTGACACCTACTGTTGGGATGAGCAAGAAAAACAGAGAGCTCCTGAGACCTGAGGAGCATGGAGAACTAGGGAAGGGGACTTCAAAGATCTGGTGGACACTCTGAGAACTGGGGAGAATGGGGGAACAAGGGGAGATTTTGGTTTTGTGGAACACTGGTCCATCTTCTATAAGGAGAGGGAGCTATTCAGTCTGGATGGCCTCCATCTTAGTGGAAGAATCACAATCTTCTAGGGAATAGGCTGGCTAGACTTATCAGAACAATGTTAAACTGAGATGGAAAGAGGTGGGTGAAAAGAGGGACCCAATGAGCACTCATTTAGAACTAAATCATGATGTGAGAATAAAAATGGTCAAGGCACCAAGGGTTGTGAAGAGAAGAAATTCTTTAATTGCTATACAACAATGCTAAGACCCTGGATAATAAACAAGAGGAATTGCTATTGCTCATTTATGAGCATAAATTTGGCTTACTTGACATTACTGAAATCTGGTGGGAAGATTTATATGACTGGAATGTTAAAATCAATGGTTATAACTTATTTAGCAAGGATCAAGTGGGAAGAAAGGGAGGAGGAGAGACCCTTTGTCAAAAATGGCATTACTTGTTTGAGAGTCATTGACAACTAAAAAAATGATTGTGAATGCTTATGAATCAGCATTCTAACAGATAAAGCAAAAGATGGGATACAAGTTGGGGTCTGCTACAGACTACCAAATCACACTAAAGAAAAGGATGAGTGGCCCAATAAGCACCTAGTTGCAATTTGTAAAACAAAAACTTATATTATCCTGGGGAACTTCAATCTGAGTGACATATGCCGCAGGTTGCCTCAGGCGTTTGAAGACTGTAGCTGCTGAACAAACACTGTACTATAATTACTAAAAAAATATATATTTCAATTTCTTAACTCAAATTGTTGCATGGGGGAAGTCTATATTAGACCTTATTGTGACAGCTAAATAGGAACTGATCAGAGAACTAACAATTAGTGATAGCTTAGGTGCAAGTGGTCATGACTTGATTACATCTATTTTATTTTATGCAAACAGAATGAAGTTCAAACCAGTAATATAAATAGCTGGTGCTTAAATAGGGTCCATTTTACAAAGCTGAAAACAAAATTATGAGCCAAATAAGATGGGAGAAGCAATATTCAACAGAAAAATGTGAATGATAATTGGGAACTGTTTAGGAATATTTTATTAAATACTCAAAAAACCAAAGTCCCACAGTGCAGAAAAATGTCTATGTGGGTTAAAAAACCAACCTTGCTTACTAAGGCAATGAAGACAGCTATTAAAAAATAAAACACAGTATATAACAAATGCAAAAAGGGAAGCTGAAAGCAATGAAGATAAATTAAAAGCTAAGAACTGTTGAAAATGATAAGGAAAGCGAAAGGACACAAGAAGAAATCAACGGTCTGTGCTGTTAAGGACAATAAGGAGATTTCAATTATCTCTTACAACAGTAACTGAAGAAGCTGTTAAACAGCAGTCCAAAGTTAGAGATCTTTAAATAGCAGGTCTGGATAACTTTCACCCAAAGGCTTTTAAAAAGCTATCTGAGGAGCTCTCTAGACCATTAATGTTGATTTTTTTCAATAAGTCTTGAAACACTGAGGATCTTCCAGAAGATTGGAAGAATGTTACTGTTTTACCATTTTTTTTTAAAAGGTAAAAGGAATGTCCGGGGCAATAATAGGCCAGTCAGCCTGACAGAGAAGGTTAAGGGGTGAATTGATCAGTCTACAAATACCTACATGGAGAACAGAAATTTGATAGCAGAGGGCTCTTTAACCTAGCAGACAAAGGTATAGAAAGATTGAATGGCTGGAAGGTGAAGCTACACAAATTCAGACTCAAAATATGGCCACAATTTTTAACAGTGAGGGTAAATAACCATTAGAACAATTACCAAGGGGGGCGGGGTGGATTCTCACTGGAAACTTTTAAATCAAAATTGTTTTTTTTCTGAAAGATATGCTTTTGACAGATATTGCAACTGCATGCAGTATCTTTGGGGGACATATTCTGTTAACTTTTTGAATGGTTGATGTTGTGGGCCAGGGATTGTATGCAATCCCAGGGGGAAGGTTACCTGCATCCAGTAACTGAAAACATTGAGGGGAGGGGGGTGACTCAGGCTAGTCACTGGAACTGTAAACAACTCCAGCGAGGTACAAGCCACCTCAGGTGGCTTACGTATAATGGTTCAAACTGGGTTTTCCAGAGATCAACAGACAAAGGGCTTTTGGGATAGAAAAGGTGGAGTTTAAACTAACACTGGGCCTTTTTTGATTCAGCAAATGGACAGAATCTTCTATCCAAAGGGGAAGGGTGGCACAATGCTTGCAGAAGGGTTAAAAACTCTTTGGTTTACTAGTGCCCCGTAAGACTCATGGGTGACCTCTAGTAAGCTTTTATCATGTGCAAAGGGATGTTTGTTCTGTTTTATATTTTTTTTCTTTGCAGTGTTTTTGCTCTTAGAATAAATGTATTTTGCTCTGTGAAGGCTAGTTTGTAGCTGGATACACCTGAAGCCCCTGGAGAAAGGTTAACCACAGGTGCTGGACTCTGGTAAATCACAGTGAGGTGCAGAACTGCAAGCCTAAACCCCTGGCCTGCAGGGAGAGAGTCAATGGCTGGGAACCTGAAACTTTACGTGGTTTCCCTCAAGAATAGGAGACGGGTAAAAGGTGCAGTTAACCCTGAGACTGTGTCAATGCTCTAGTTCTAATAGGAATCAATTCAGGTAAGTTCTATGGCCTGTGGAATGCAGGAGGTCCAAGTAGACGACCACAAGGATCCCTTCTGGCCTTATCTGTGAATTCAGTGCAGCTGTAAAATCAGTGCTCTGTGGTCCAAAGCTTTGAGGGTTTAGCTTTAAATATATATATACTTCCACATGTCTGGTAGTCCATTGTTGTGGCAACATTCTATGCCATAGATTTTGTAATTGCCTACTGTCCTCCAAACACATTCATCTTAACTAGCCTGTGCTATTCAGAGCTGTTCTTCTGTGCTAACCACATTTCTGATGTCACCAGCAGCACTCCAAACACACCATTAGCATTCCACAATTCTCCAAAAGCCACTGCCACTTGACTGCTATCACTCTCTTCTGAATTATTTATTGTTTGTATTGCAGTCGTGTCCAAAGGCTCCAATCAAAATGGGTTCTTATCGTCCTAGGTTCTGTACAAACACACAGTCACTGCACTTAAAATCTTGGGATCATATTAGTAAAGGTCTGTAGGTGCCTAATAGGACTTTCAAAAGCACCTTTGTACTTCTCTGTCATTTAAATCAATGGGAGTTAGGTGCTTTTTGAAAATCCCAGAAGGTACCTGTCTACATCTTTAGGTGCCTAAAGACCTTTACAAATCTGACCCTTTTAAATAATAAGTTTACTATTTGACTTCCTGCTCTGTGGCTCAGCCTACCCAATATAGTTTGAGTGACTGCCTGAGATGGTAAGCAGATATTTTCCCCAATAACTTCATCATCCAGAAAGTAAAATACATGGAGTTTAACTCTAAGGAATTTGATTCCACCAGGGTGTTTATAGTCCCTTAAGTTTCTAGTCATCTGTATGTTTACATTACAATAGCTCTGTTTAAAAACCAGCTAAAATCATTCATTCACAGCACATTACATTGGACAGGAACCTGTCAAATGATGGACTACATCACAATGAATCTCATGTCATGGTACACTGAATTGTGTTATCTAGGGACTGGAGTGTAATGTGAATCTCAAATTGTCATCTACGGCTACACTTCCTAAGGGAAGTTGTGGAAGCCCCATTGTTGGAATAATTTTAAACTAGACTGGGTTAATTACTAGAAAATTATACTGTGGGGAACAATCTTGCTTTGGGAGCAAGATAAAATAATAGTTTATTTTGTTGTCTACAATTTCTGTGAACCCATGAGACATGACAGGTTCGGTTATCTTTTTCATTTTACATCACACATTATTTAAAACATTATCACTAGCTTTGGTAACTGTGGGTTGTTATGTAATGTCAGATTCAGTCACGTGACATTGCATTTAGTGACCTCACAAGCAGACTTAATCATGTACTGTACGAGACAAATCAACTTTTCTTATCCTAAAAGGGATTATGGTAAAATAATAATGAGTCACTGATACTCTGCTGTCTCATGTTTCTTATACAAAATTTAGTTGGTGATCATTAGGGGAATTAACTATCCAATCCAACAGATAAAACTGAGAAAGAGACAGACAAAAAAATCCTTCAACTACCTGAGGGGCGGGTTCCAAAGAGGATGGGGCTAGGATGTTCTCAGTGGGGCAGATGACTGAACAAGAAGCAATGGTCTCAAGTTGCAATGGGGGAGGTCTAGGATGGATATTAGGAAACATTATTTCATTAGGAGGATGGTGAAACACTGGAATGGGTTACCTAGGGAGGTGGTAGAATCTCCATCCCTATAGGTTTTTAAAGCCTGACTTGACAAAGCCCTGTTTGGGATGATTTAGTTTGGGTTGGTCCTGCTCTTCCAACCCTAATCTTCTATGATTCTTTGGAACCCCCCTTCAGGTAGTTAAAGGCTGCTATCAAATCCTCCCTCACTCTTCTCTTCTGAAGACTAAATAAGCCCCGTTCCCTCAGCCTCTCCACATAAGTCATGTGCCCCAGACCCGTAATCATTTTCGATGCCCTTCGCTGGACTGACTCCAATTTGTCCACATCCTTTCTGGGTGTGGGTGTGTGTGGGGGAGAAGCTGGACACAATACTCCAGATGTGGCCTCACCAGTGTCTAATAGAGGGGAATACTCCCTTCCCTCAATCTGCTTGCAATGCTCCTACTAATGCAGCCCAATATGCCGTTAGCCTTCTTGGCAACAAGGGCACACTGACTTATTTCCAGCTTCTCGTCCACTGTAACCCCACATCCTTTTTCTGCAGAACTGCCACTTAGCCCATCAGTCCCCAGCCTGTAGCAGTGCAGAAGTGCTGAGTTTCAGAGGTGTGAGTTCCTACTGAATTCATTTAGAGTTGTAGATGATCAACACTTCTGAAAATCAAGTTCTTTAATATGTGTTTTGATTTCCTGGTAATTGGCTTTTGCACTTATCAGAAAGCTGCACTGGTTTTGCTTAAATCGTTTTTAAAACTGATTTAGTAAAACCAATTCAAAACACTATGTAGACATTCTTATTCTGATTTAAGAGTGGCTTATATCAATCTAGATGAGTTAATACCTTTGGCTGGTCTACACTTGAAACATTTATCAACACAGGTATGTCAGTCAGTGTATGTGGGGAAAAAAACACCTCCTGTGACATAACTATGATGACAAAATCCCCAGTGTAGAGTGCTTCTGTTGGCGTAGTTAATGGCATTTGGGGAAGTAGTATTCCTACACTGGCAGAAAAACTTCTTTGCGCTATGTATGCTGTGTCTATAGTAGAGGATATGCCAGTATACCTAAGCCATCATAGGTTCCGTAATACCGGCAGATCATAAATTTGCTAGATTGAACAGTCCATTATCAAATTATTGTTGCCTTTGTAGGTACTGAACAACTGTGATCAAGTTTGATTATTTACTGTCTTAAGCTAGTGTAGAGGGCTCCTAAACTGAAAAACTGGATCTCAGAAGAATCAGTGGAGTAGAAGGGTGGAGGATTGAAGGAATTCCAGCACTGGTTTTGCATCCACTCAGTTGGAGGCCGTGAAAGAATAAGAGGCCACCAGGGGAGTGGTTGGCCACAGCCAACAGGTTTGATGAGGGAAAAAAAGTTTGGCGGGTTTAGAAAATAGAGAAGGCAGGAGTCAAGGCTGCTTCTACGCTGTACTCCTGCACAGCCACACCCTGTGCTGAGAACCACCAGCTATGTAAAGGACTTGTCACCCTCAGGAAATATCAGCTTGCTGCTGGGAGAAGGGACTCTCCTCATTCTGCTGCTGCCACTCCTGTTGGGGAGGAGGCTCCAGCATTCCCCCTCCTTCCAGTGTTACCATCAGGCTCTCATTGCTCCTTTGGGGAAGTGCTTCCCCTTCCTCCCCTGGCTCTGGCTGTTTCTGGATCAATCTCATGTGGGAATATGAATTGATTTACGTGGGGGTGGGGAGTGAAGTTGTATCTGATTCAGTGGCTGGATTGACAGATTAGAGGCAGAATGGATGAGAGAAAAAGCTTGATTTTATTGTGAATGAGGTACAGGACTGATTGGGAAAGTATTAAGGATTAACAGTTGATGGGATTAGGAATAAAGACTAATGGGGGCGGAATCACAATTAGGACCACAGCAGGTTTGATATGGATGGGGCAGATTTAAGGATCAATTGATGGGGGGAAGGATGAAAGGTGACCCAGGATAGGATTAAGGATTATTTGGTGGGGCATGGTAATTGGGGCTTTCAGGGTGTCCTTGTTCCCTTGCCACTTTTCCTGTAGTCAAAATGTGATCTTGGCAAAAATCAAAGAGAATTCCCTCCCTCTCCTACCGTGTTCTTGTAGGGAGAGTGGTTGAGATAGCTGAGAGGATTTTACCAAACCTGAACAGCTGCAACATGTTGATCCATAGTGCAGCCACTGAACATGCATTTGAGAGACATAAATGTGGCTCAGGATAAGGGAATTAGTGGAAAGATCCATGAGCCTTACAACAGCCAAAGACTATACTTTGGGCAATGGTGGCTGTGAGAGAGATGCAGTACCCACCATCTTGGTGGTACAAAACCCACTACCTCCCCAGATGATCAGGGAAGCTCTGCAGGACTGAAAGAGCAACTTAATGCTTAACTCCTTCCCGTGATATATAGTAGATGTATAAATTCCATGTATAAATTCACAATGTGATTATTTGTCCTTAAACTGTTTAAAAGCTTCCACGGTATGGACAGCTACAAATAGGGGGCACTATCCTGCCAGTGATTACTGAGTGAAAGAGATTGTGTGTGTTGAATGACTATCTTGGCCACTATCTCTGTGCAATAATTATTTCAGAACTCACAAGATGAGGCTATTTTGCTTGATTATTTTTTCTCTTGTGTAGTGTATTCTTCAGATAACTGATCTCACAGAAACATGCTGTGGCTAGATTGTGGAGGTTTTAACTGTGCTTTCTCTGGGAAGTGTGGAAACATGAGAATGAATATGGCATTGCCTGGTGAGCCTTTCTATTATGACTGCTATTCAGGTACATGCTGAGTTTAATTCAATGAGCATATTGATACGAGAATATTTTAGGATAGTAGCCAAGGCAGTCATTCATAGTGCACGCACACACAAGCACACATGCACAAGTATAGCCTCAGCTAAGAAACAGCTTGGTAAATTCACCAGCTGGAATTAGAGAAGAAAAGAGATGATATGGAACAAAGGTAGAAAAGCATAAACTGCCTGGAGATTCTATGGCAACTGATTAAGCTGTGTGGGGAATGAAATACATTATTGACCATAAAACAGAATATCTATTAAGAATGAGTAAACAAGTTTCATGGGGTGGGGGAAGAAAGGCAAACAAGAGCAATAGACTTTAAAGTTGTCATCTCAAGATAGACTCAAGGAGCTCAATCTACTTAGCTTAACAAAAAGGTTAAAGTGTGACATGATCACAACCTATAAGTACCTACAAATATTTGATAATGGGCTCTACAGTATAGCAGAAAAGGTATAACATAATCCAAATGCTGGAAGTTGAAGCTAAACAAATGCAGATGCAAATTATTAATGTGAGTAATTAACCATTGGAACAATTTATCAAGACTTGTGTTAGATTCTCCATCGCTGACAATTTGTAAATCAAGATTGGCAGTTTTTCTAAAAGATCTAGGAATTATTTGGGGTAAATTCTATGGCCTGTGTTATACAGGAGGTCAGACTAGATGATCACAGCACTCCCTTCTACCATTGGACTTTATAAAATAGTTTACTCTTCAAGCTCTGTTATTGCACTCAATGGGACTTCTAGAGGAGTAAGGTACTTTTCAGTGTGATTAGGGTACTGAAGCTGGCTCCAACATACTTTTGCTCTCTAAAATTAATTACTAATGCTTCTAATTCTTCTTGCTTACAAGGCTTGTTAAGGCTCAGATTTTTCTCTCCGACATAGAAACTGAAAGGGACAAAAGATCAAAAAGGAGAGAATATCTATGTTAGGTACCAACCTAGATCAGACTATAGGCCTGATTACTTTTAGACAATTACTTCTAAGGCCCCCATTATCATAGTATTTGAGTGCTTCATTATCTTTAATACACTTAGCCTCATACTTCACTTCTTTTTAGGGGTGTATTAGTAGTCCCATTTTATAGATGGGGAAACTGAGGTAGAGATAGGCAGAAGAACTTGCCCAATGCCACACAGACAGCCTGTGGCTGAGTAAGTGGTTAAACCCAAGTCATCAACCAGTACCCTAATCAGTAGACCCACTTTCTTCAGGCAAATAACCGGAACACTCTCCTTTCCTCACTCACTGTATAGTTAGTTAATATTTAACTGATCCTGACAAATTATCTCTCATGGAAAAAATCATGCCTCTATTCCAGGGATTCTCAAACTTCATTGCTCCTCAGCCCCCTTCTGAAATCAGGGCCTGCTCCAGGTACCAGCTCAGCAAGCAGGTGCCTGGGGCAGCCAACGGAGAGGGGCAGCACGTCCGGCTCTTCAGCGGCAATTCAGTGGTGGGTCAATCAGTCCCTCTCAGAGCGAAGGACCAGCCGCCGAATTGCCACTGAAGACTGAGGTGGCAGCGGTAGAGCTGATCGCGATCGCAGTTTTGTTTTGTTGTTGTTTTTGCTGCTTGGGGCAGCAAAAACCCTGGAGCTGGCCCTGCTGACAACAAAAATTACTACGCAACACAAGGAAGGGGGACTGAAGCCTGAGCCTCGCTGCTCTGGGGGGGGGGGGGGGGAGAAGGCAGGAATCCAAAGCCCAAGTGTTTCAGTGCCAAGCAGGGGGCCTATAACCTGAACCCTGCCACCCAGGGCAGAAGCCCTCAGACTTCAGTCCCTAGTGGCAGGGCTCATGCTTGGGCTTTTGCCCCAGGCCCCAGCAAATCTAACACCAGTCCTGGTGATACCATTAAAAAGGGGTTGTGACCCACTTTAGGGTACCGACCCCCACCGTTTGAGAACTGCTGCTCTTCAGAGAGAGAAGGGCCTGGCTGCAGGGTGCTAGAGACAGGGTACCTGAGTGGAGCAGGGCTGGGGAAAGGCAGAGGAGCTGGGGCGCTCCAGCCTGGAAAGCCCCAGGCTGCAGCCTAGCATAAGGCCAACAGATACTGGGGGTTGCAGAGGGCAGCCCAGGGGTAGGCCAAGGCAGCAGGTCCAAACCCAAGCTTGCCAGTGATGAGTAGGCTGATACTGCAGTCTGCCCCAGGGCATGGGGCTAGACGATGACTGGCAGTAGCCTTATACTGAGGTGAGATGGGAATAGTGGGTGGGGGTTCCCCGGGGAGGGGAGACCCTAAGACTGAAGGGTTATGGCTAGGAGGCAGCACCCCAGGTACAAGGGCACCAAGGTCCAAGGAGGGACACGGGGGCCAGAGGACAGGTGGATCCCCGGCCTGTAGAGGGCACTCCGGAGCTGGAATGAGCTAATTCCCAGAAGTCACCAGCAGGAGGTGCCGCAGGGGTGAGTCTGCTCCTCTACAGTCTTCCATTTACATCTTTTAAAAATTGGTGTGTGTGTGTTTAGGGTTAATGCAAGGTACTATAGTGGCAGCCTGGGGAATGAAGTGCTCTAATTATCCACAGAACAAGGATAGCATTGTGCTTGCACTGAGCATGAAATCTTCACATTGGACTTCCTGGGGAACCCACTTCTAAAAGTGAAAGACAGAAGTGAAAGTCTAATGCAGGCTCAATGACCTTTAAGGCTGGATGCCTAGTTCAGCTAAGTACTTAAGCCTGTACCTAGCTTTAAGCACATGAGTGGTCTCAAGAGCCTCTCTGTTGAGACTGCCAACAAATACTAAAGTACACTTGTTGTTGTCTTTGAGGTGGATGCTTGTCCCCTTGGACCACCAATCAGTCATCAATTGCTAAAAACTTTGGCCACTGTGAACCTGATATTAGAATCAGTGACCTGGTGTGAGTAGGAATAGTAGTGCCTAGCTCTTGTAAAACACCTTTTATAAGTAGATCCCAAAGCACTTTACAAAGGAATTATTTGTAATTTAGGAGAGCATAACATGTTCTATCAAAACGAGACCTGATATATTTTTTATAAGTATAAAATAAGTATTCTGTGTGTATGAAAGGATTTTTCCTGTTTGAATTATTGGGAAACACATGGAGAAACTGAGGCACATAGTGATGAAGCATCTTGTGCTAAGTCACCCTGCAGGCAAGCAGCAGAACTGGGAATAAAACCCAGGTTTCCTGAATCCCAGCCTAGTACCTCATCCACTAGACCACACTGACTGCTCTGTTGTTGTGACCATACGGAACAGTCTCCCAGCCTACAGGCCTATGCCATTTCACTTGTACTTCTGCCTGACATGGTTTCCATGAGAGATGGTTGGGAATTTTTTGATTAAATGTTTTTCATGTGAAAATGCTGATTTGTCAAAACCCACATTGTTCATGAACAATGTATCTATTTCACTAAAATGTTTCACAGATCCACAATGGAATTTCTGATGAGAGTGAGACCTGCCCCAGAATAACCAATAGCCCAATGATTAGGACACTCACCTGGGATGGGGGAAACCTAGGTATAAGTCCCTGCTCAGAGGAGAAGTTTAAACCTAGTTCTACCACATCCCAACTGAGTGTCTTAAGTCCGTGTTCAGCAGGAATCAGAGCAGAGAGTTGCAATGGGGGTTCCCATATCCCAGGTGAGTGCCCTAAACATGAGTCTATGGAGTCAGTCTCTCAATCTCCTATATAGGAGCAGTTCCATTTTGTGTAAATAGACCAGTGGTCCAGGCACTCATGTGGGAGACCCAGGTTCAAGTTGCTGCTCCAAATCCGGCACAGAGGGACTTGAACTTGGGCTTCCTATGTCCCAGATGAGTGGCCTAATCACTGTGTTATTGGGCAATCTAGGGTGACTCTCCTCTTTTTTGTGAAAAATTTCAAAAGGGCTCATTTTCATTCTAATTTGGAAAAAAAATAATAATAATTAAATAATAATTTAATAAAAAAAATAATAATTTCAAAACCTGAGAATGAAAATGTTTTCCACCAGCACTGACTCCACTAACAGAGCAACTATTCTGGATTAACCACTTCTTTCTCCAAAGTAAATCCTGGGAATCTATGTAACATAAGAGTCATCTTCAGCCAAATTAGAGCTGGTCCAAAAAGAGCGGATGGGGGAGATAATCACAAAATATTTTACAGTTTGCAATTGTTTTAGTCAGAAGAACCTTTTTCTGGAAATGTTCTAAAAAATCTCTACACTAGTTAGCTAAGAATCACCACATAAATTTCCATGCACCACAAGGAATGTTAAAGAATTTTAAGAAGTCCTAAGAATAAGGTTCAAGTTTAGGGTTCCCAGAGAGCAGAACTATGCCCATCGTTCTCCCTGTGAAGGTACAGTTTTTCTCTGGCTAGTTCCCTTGTTTATTTTATTCCCCCTTCTCAAATTGCTGGGTCTTTTAGCCACAAAGATGAATTTACTGTAACCCAATGGAATGTATTCTTATTGCCAACCAGCAAATAGAGCTTCTCCCCACCCATCATAAAGATGAGTTTAGAGATAACAGGAGAGCTATAAACCATGTAATTTAGAAGTGTATAACATGCTCTAGCAAAATGACACCTGATTTCATTTTTATAAGTATTGGTTAAGTATTCTGTGTGTATGAAGGGATTTTCCTGTTTGAATAAATTTAATATAATTCTACTGTGTTTTTAAAGTTAAAAACCAACCCCAATATATGTTTAAAATCGAGTATCATGGCTTTTGAGAAGATAATGGGGATTCAACTAAAATTGTGACTTTTTGCCATGAAAAAGAACCAGTGTTAATTATCTTACATTTAATGTAATGCTAAAACCCCAGTGCTGCAAATCTATCTATTAGGTACTAAGCTGGCCTCCATTACTATATTATCTGATCACCTCACAATCATTAATGTATTTATTCCCCAGAACTCTTGTGAGGTAGGAAAGTACTATTATCCCCATGATACAGATAGGGAAAAGAGAGACTAGGGCAAACAGAGGAACTAAGGGACAGATTTTTAAAGGTATTAGGGCGCCAAAAGATGCAGATTGATGCCTACTGGGATATTCAATAGTGTTGAGTCACCTAACTCCAATTGATTTTGAAAAAGCAGTGAGGCACCTTTAAAAATCCCACTAGGCACCTAACTAGCTTTGAAAACCTAGTCCTCAATGACTGCCCAAGGTCTCATATAAAGTTTATGGCAGATCAGGAAACTGAACCCCAGCCTCCTGAATCCCAGGCTAATCACTGCAGCATCCTGTCTCTCATGAGCATCCTTGTGCATGTGTGTTGCCCCAATGAACTTAATGGGGACTCTGAGTGAGCATAGAGCTACTCATCTACACAAGTGTGTGTTGGGTTGGGACCTAATTATGTACAAATGACAACATCAAGGCCCTCTGATTATGTTCACAATCAGAGAGGATGGATAAAAACATAAAATACCTTCCTAAAAATGTAACACTGTTTAATTTCTTAAAATCCAGAGCTCCAACACACAAGAACTAAAACCAGAGAGAGGCAAAGCAGGCTGCTCTGAAAGACAGCAAGGCACTACTCACGCCACCTTGTTCTACACCGGCTTCTTCCACAGTGGCTCTGATTGCACACTTCCCTGCAGAGCCATCTCACCTACAAGCAAGACCAGGAAACCCCTTACAAATTAAAATGGCAGCCTACATTCCAATTCAGTTTTCAGATGCATCACATGAATAACCATTCTGCCAGAAGTCCCTTAGCAAAATGTATTCTGGCACCCATTTTTGAAAATCTTGGCTTTCTTCATTGCCTTGGAACTACTTTACCTTAGCAAAGCTTTTCAGAAAGTCTCAGCGAGGGATCTTGGCAGTAATAGTGAAGCCCCTTGTGCTATGTTGCCTTTATCAGTACTAGAGAAAAAATTCCTTGAAGTTTCTGATTTCTTGATCCTATTTCCTGTGCTTCAGAGTCCCATTTGCTAGGCTGTTGAACCTGTGCTTGGCTAAAATCATTTTTATGGTTATTAATAGCTCAGAAATGTCAATATTAGGGGCTTTATTATTAATCATAATAATAATTAATAAGAATAATTCTATATACACAGGAGTATGCATTTGTCTCTTTGTCCTTTACCTAATTTTCTGTGAAGGACAGAACAAATAAAAGATCAAACAAGGCAGTTGCAAACAAAAAGAATGTTGCTATTTTTCACATTTCTTTCATATTATAGTTGGGCCACACAAAATAAGAAAACTGAGAGAAGTTAAAAATACAATCTCAAAAGAAAAACAGCTCAACCCCATGCAGCCCCCTGTCACAAGGCTTATCTCATACTGATTTTATCCAAAACATTTTTATTCATCCCCAAATATGATATGACTTTCAGTTATCATTACACATCAAGGACCTAGTATAGGACACAATCTGAATTCTAGAGAAGTATAAGAGAATTTATATATCCTGTTTAAAGTTAAGGAAATCATTTAAATACCAAGGTTGACATGAACACAACAACAAGTAGAAGAAAATATAATGTGCCAAGTATTTTAATGTTAATGCAGCAGGTTCCATATCCCTCTTAATCGTAAACACATTAGACAACTTTGATTAAGGATATTCAGTGGGAAAATGCCAGCTTTTAGTTTCCTATATTCTTCATGTGTTCAAAGTTTGGAGGTCAGGCAAGAAAATTTTAGCACTCAAGAGAAATTATCACTGCTCTACTGGCAGGAGGAATGATGTGACAAAGTGCAGTGACATTTACAAATCCTTTGATTACTAGGGATGATTAGGTGCCCTGGTTATTCAGAGGAATATTTGTTGTTTCTTTGTAGCAGCTGTAAAAGAATCAGTCATCATATTATATGTGCTCAGTAGAAAAGGATATCATAAAAGTGAAGTGTCTAGTCTAGGAATATTAACAGCTCATATTCAGGAGACTAACTTGTTGACCTCCTTTTTTAAATACGTTAGAGCATGAAGAAAATTTGGAATGTCAAAGTGATGGGGTAGCAAAATATACAGTGTTTGCCGAAAGGGTCAGGTCAATTGGCATTCAGGGAACATAAACTGTGACACAAATATTAAGTGTGCATGCACAGCAGCTAGTACACACTCACAAGGAGAGCTGTGCCAATAACAGATTTTTCAGTACATTGGTAATTTCAAAAAGTCAAACAATTATTTTGGGTCTGACCAAAAATGAATATTTTTAAAATTTTTGGCAAACCAAAAAAAAAAAAAGCCTTCACTTCAGTTTGGATTTTAATCATTTTAAACACTTTTGTATTTTTTAAAAAGGAATTAAAGGAAATTTTGAAACAAAAATAGTTTCAAACTGAAAAATTGAAACGTTTCATTTTAAAAATGTCAAAACAAAATGTTTTCATTTTAAAATGTGTAGATTTTTTCTGAAATGAACAATTCAGTTAAAAACGAGGAATTTATAAAATGTTTGTGTCACCTATTCAGAATTTTTTAAGCAAAAAAAAAAAAGTTTTGGAGGAAAGATTTTGCCCAACTCTATTCAACTTTGTTTACATTTGCAGGAGATAATGCTGCCCGCTTCTTGTTTATAATGTCACCTGAAAGTGACAGGTTTCAGAGTAACAGTCTGTATTAGTTAGTCTGTATCCGCAAAAAGAAGAACAGGTGTACTTGTGGCACCTTAGAGACTAACAAATTTATTAGAGCATAAGCTTTCGTGGACTACAGCCCACTTCTTCGGATGCATCCGAAGAAGTGGGCTGTAGTCCACGAAAGCTTATGCTCTAATAAATTTGTTAGTCTCTAAGGTGCCACAAGTACACCTGTTCTTCTTTTTGCGGATACAGACTAACTAATACAGACTGTTACTCTGAAACCTGTCACTTTCAGGTGACATTATAAACAAGAAGCGGGCAGCATTATCTCCTGCAAATGTAAACAAAGTTGAATAGAGTTGGGCAAAATCTTTCCTCCAAAACTTTTTTTTTTTTGC